>NW_007361119.1:47629-48686 GCF_000149035.1 Colletotrichum graminicola M1.001
CTTTAGCCTTTAAATATTAAGTGTTTTAAGCCTTAAGCTAGTGTATAGTAGAAATAGGATAAATATATAGTATACTATATATAAAGGATAACTCTTTTTAGTATTTATAACGCTTTAAGTAAGCTTTTATAAAAGTAAATATTTAAGGAGGCTTTAGAGGGGTAAGGCTTATCCCTCTAAGTCTAGAGAGTATGCTATTAAAGCTAGATATTAAGTTATACACTTTAATATCTTTAGGATCCCTTTTAATAACACTACTAGCTTAAACTTCCTAGACACTATATAATATAATAAAGATATCTTCTTAAGGAACTCTTATTAAGGATTACTTTATTAATTATCTAAATAGCTTTTTAATATATAAATTAATAGCTAATAAGTATATTCTTAAAGAAGCGTTAGGAATTATATATAAAAATATTTTATTAAAGGCTAAAGTTAAAACCTTTTATAAGGAGAATAACCTACTTAACTAATATAAAAAGGTAAAAAAAACTTATCTAAAGTAAAAAAGGAGTCTTAGTGTAGCTAATATATAAGATATTTAGTTATAGAGAGAGGTAATAACCTAAATTAAGGAGGAAACGTATTAGAGTAGTAGTTATAAATTAAGGATAGAAATAGGTAAATAGTAGTATAGCACCTATAGGAACGCTAGATATAATATATAAACGTGCTAGTTTAATAAAGAAATATCTAAAGAATAGGATTCTAAGTAGTTTAAATTAATTTTATTATTTTATAGTTACTTCTTAGTTATATTTATAAGGTAGCTGTAATTAGGTAGCGCACTTACTTATCTAGCGCGCTTACTTATTATAAACGTTAATCCTTTTTTTAATAGTAATTATTACTAAGTACTTAGTAAAATCCTTATATAGTAAGCCTTTCTTTAAGGTGTTTTTATTATAGTAAAGGAGATTATTAAAGCCTATAAAGTGCTTTTAATAACTAAAAAGTCTAGCTAGTAATTAAGTAGCCTAAAGGTATCTCTATAAATACTACCTTATTAATAGTAATATAAATAAACGTATTTACTATACTATATTAACGTAGT
>NW_007361120.1:0-47295 GCF_000149035.1 Colletotrichum graminicola M1.001
TTTAATAAGACTAGGTTCTTAATAGGAATACTATTATATATAAAGGTTATTATAACCTCTAATTATAAGAGAAGGCCTTATATAAAGTAGCCTAGTAATTAAGAATAAGTTTTTATTATTTAAAGTGTAATATAGATAGCTAGGTAATACCTTTATATATAATTATAAAAGGTAAATATTACCTCCTCTCCTAGTACTCAAATAGCTAATTCCTAGCTAACTAGTGTATTTACTTAAGTAAAAATAAATAGATAATAAATAGGATTAGCCTAAATTAGTTAAATTATTTTAACTAGTATATAAAGTCTCATATAAAAGGTACTTATTAACTCTTAATCCTTAATAGCTATAATAGCTATAAATTAACTAAATTTAATATTTCTTTTACTAGTAATTATAAAAGTAAGCACTTACTAGTACTTACTAAGCACTTACCTTATATAAGGATAGTAATTCTATAACTAT
Source organism: Colletotrichum graminicola M1.001 (assembly GCF_000149035.1). Lineage (NCBI taxonomy): Eukaryota > Fungi > Ascomycota > Sordariomycetes > Glomerellales > Glomerellaceae > Colletotrichum > Colletotrichum graminicola. The sequence goes on from NW_007361120.1 coordinate 466, forward strand.
TAGTTAAAGAAAGTATTTAAGAAATAGCTAGGACTTATATATAAAATAGACTTAAATATACTTAAGAATAGACTTCTATAGCCTTTTAGTAATTAACTTATAATATATTCTCTAAATACTTTTTAGTATCTAGCCTTAGTAATTTAATTAATTAAAAGCTATATAAGCTCTTTTAAAACCTTAGCCTTATACCTAATTACTAGGTAATTAGTAAGATAATAAGAATAATAAATACTATAAACTAAGTACTAACCTTTCCTTACTTTTAGTAAAAGCCTTACTATTTAGAGACTAGTTATAATACTTTAATTACTTTTATTAAGTAAGTTAACCTTAATACTTACTTAATAGTATCTTATAATATTTATACTTAAGATAACCTTAACTTCTTTTAGCTTTAAAAAGAACTTAACTACCTTAACTAAAAGCCTAAATAAGAAAATAAAAGATATTAAAAAATCTAATAATAAAGTAAACTTTACTTAAAGTATATATAATAAAGTCTAGTAATAAATAAGGTAAAGTAATAATAGTATAGCTTATATATAAACTATATCTAATAATACTAGTAAAAAACTAAATATTAAAAACCAGAGAGTTAAAAGTGTATTTTATATAGAGACTTATATTCTTTTTAAAATACACTACTTATAAGGCTTAACTTTAAATAAGAAATTATATGATTAATATATAGTATATATCTAAGAGTTATTACAAGGGTTTCTTAATATACTTTCTATTTTTAGTAACTATATACTAATATATTTAAGCAAATATAACTTGTATTAGTATTGCATTTTTCTCTAGACATAATATAATATATGTTAGTATATATACTAAAAATAGACTTTTAGAAACTAGGATTTAAAAGCAGGGCCTTTACCTACATAGGAAGTAAAAATATAGTTAAATCTAGATTAATAATCTAAGTCTAATATCTATTTATATCTACTTTTCTATATACTATATAAGCTAGTATATATATATATATCTTTTAGCTATACCTAAAAGTCCTTAACACCTGTATTAAATTTGTATTTCTTTTATTAACTCTCTATTAAAAATCTTAAAGTTAGGTGCTTTAAATTACCCTTACTTACTTACTAATATTAGGTAGTAGTATGTATTCTAGGTAATTTCCTCTTACTTCTTAGGCTTTAGCTACGCTATAGACACTACTTACTAGCTTATTATAGTAACTTATCTTAATTACTTACTTATAATTACCCTCTATTAGCCTAACTACCTCTTAGTTATAGGTATTTCTATTAGGTATTACTAAAGGGTATATATATCTATTAGGGGATTTACTACTAGTAGTATAAGTAAATATAAAGACTTATAGCTAAATAAAAACTTAAAAGAAAAGAAAAGCTTATAGTAAGCTTATAAGTAATAAAAGCTATTATATTAGTAATATAAAATAGCTTAGCAAAAAAAGATATAAAAAAAGAAAAGTTTATAAGCTTCTTAGCTTATAATAAAAAAATATAAAAGGTAAATAGTTACTAATAAATAATAGATTAGTATATAGAGTAAGGCGTTTTTTATAGTTTAGAATTACTTCTTATAAAGTAATAAGGCTTATATATATAAATATAAATTACTAGGCCTTTACTAACTATAAGAGGTTAGCTATTATTATCTTAGTAATTAATCTAGAAAGATATATAGTATAACCTTATTATAAAGGTATTATAAAGGGACTTTTTAGTAAAAGCCTACTTTAGTTCTCTATAAATAATTAATAATAAAAATTACCTTTTCTTATATTACCTTACTAATCTATAGTATCTTATAGTAATAGTTACTTTAAAGTTAACTACTTATTAGTATTAGTTATTACTAAGGTAGTAATATAGTTAACTATACGTATTAATACGTAGTAATAAATAATAGAGGTAAATACCGCTTTCTAAATTACATATAAAGAGGAAACCTATTATAGGATTACATAGTAAATACACTACGTAATATACCTATAGATCTAGTAGATTTATAAAGAAATTACTATAAAATCCTTAGGGGATTTTATAGTAAATTAGCTATAGTTATTCTAGCTATTATTAGCGTTAATCTATACTACTAATATCTAGACAATAGTTAACATTATAATAAATATATTATTTATAAGTAATAAAGTAGCTTATTACTTATCTTACGACTATATTATTTAAATTTATAAAGGCCTAATTTAGTAAAAAGTAAGAAAATAAGTAATAGTTACTATATTTATAACTAAAGCTAAGTTACTTACTGTTAGTTACTACTAGGGTAGTAATATACTTAACTATACGTATTAACAGGCAGTAACAAATAATAAGGGGTAAAAACTAGTTTTAAATTATATATAAAAAGAAAAACTAGTATAGCATTATATAGTAAATTTACTATATAATATACCTATAGATCTAGTAGATATATAGTAAGATTACTATAAAATCCCCTATAGATATAGTAGCTTTTATAGTAAATTAGCTATAGTTATTATAGCTATTATTAGTACTAACTTATACTACTAATATCTAGGTAATATTAAATATTATTACACTTACCTTTTAATATATAATAAAGAAGCTAACTTTACTTTAATAATAATTATTAAATATTAGGCTATATAGTTAAAGATATTAAAAAAGTATATTATAATAATAAGTAAATAATATATCTTATTATAATAAAATAACCTTTTATATAACCTTAGTATACTAGTACTTAAAATATATAGTTATATAAAGTATATAATATAAATAATATTAATACTAAATATCTACTTATAAGTAAAATATTAGTAAATAGACTTATAAATATCTTTTATATATAAATTATAAGCTCTCTAAAGTAATACTAAACTTATAGAATATATAATAAGTAGTTAAGATTAAGAAAAAGAAAAAAGAAATAAGAGGTAAAAGTAAAGTATAATTAAAACTAGCCTATAAGCTAGAGAGCCTAAGAAGGAAATTTAAAAACAGCCCTAGGCTAAAGGGTCTAGGGCTATAAGAAAGTAATAGAACAGCCTTAGGCTAGAAAGCTTAATATATTCTTATTACTACTATAAAAAAGGTCTTTATATATAAGTTAAAAAGACTTTATAATATAGCCTTAGTACTTTAATTAAAAAGTAACTTACTAGTAAAGCTATTAATATTAGTATATATATAATATACCTTAAGACTAGTAATACTAACTAAAAGAGAGGTTATAATACTTTTATTTCTTACTTTATTAGGCTTATTTTGTATAGCTACTAGCTTTACCTCTAGCTTCTTCTTTTCTTTCTTTTTATATCTTTTTTATTAGAGTATATAACTAGTATAGTACCCTTTTTACTTTTAAAGGTAGTAAGGTAAGCTAACTATATTATATAGTATAAAGCTATAGCTTATTATACTAAAGTAGTTAGGAATTAGTATACTAACTAACTAGTAATATATACTATATCTTATATAAAGTACCTTTAGCTAATAAAGCCTATAAAAAGGTATTAACTAGGCTAATTACTATTATAAAAATTACTTTATAAGTATAATAAGTTAGTATATAGTAATAGTATTTACTATTAGTACTTAAGAGATATTACTTATTAGACTAATCTATAAGTATACTATAAAAGTAGTAAATATAAGGCTTAATAATAGTAGTTTAAGCTACTAACTTTATACTCAAGAACTTTATAGTATTAATAAAGATATTATTATTACTACTACTTTTTTTATTACTATCTTTAAGAAAAGAAATATCTTTAAGTAGCTTAATACTAAATAGAATTTATATTAAGTTAGAAAAATCATCTCTTATAACAATAAGGTAAGTAAGTAATAGATAATACTAGTATAATATAATAATATACTAAGTAATAATAATAAAAAGCTATTAATAAGGCTACCTCCCTTAATAATAGCTAAGTGTTTCTTAAGATGCTTTATATATATATAGATTATATAGATATTAGTAAGGTATACTGAATACTAATAGGTTACTATTATACCTTACTTAACTACTAATAAGATAAAATAAAGTCTATAACTTTAATCTTTTTTAAGGAAGCTATAAAATTATTAGTAATAAGTAATAAGTAATAGTAAAAAGACACTTATAAGCCTCTTCTTTAGAAGCTTACTAGCCTTTATTAGGCTAAAGAGGCTTCTTTTTATACTACTACTTTATATAGTAAGAGAGAGAGGTAGGCAAATTAGTTACCTAGAGAGGCTTATTACTATTTACTATAATATAATAATAAACCTTCTTAATAATTATTAATTTTTAAATTATTTAAATAAAAAGTATTATTTAGTAATAATTACTAATAGGTAGTAATAAAGGTAATAAAAATTATATTATATAAAGAGAAATTAACTAATTATAGTTTTGTATTTTTTATTATTAACATAATATATTAAAGTAGGGCTATATAACAGGTTAACAGACTTAAGAAATAATCTAATTATACTAGGCTAATTAAAAGATATAGATAATAATAAATAGTTATTATATAATAATAGCCTATTTATACTAGATTTTATTTTATTGTTTTAGTATCTAGGTAATAGCTACTTATATAATACTACCTAAGGGGGTGTATTATAAGGAATAAAGTAGCCTTACTTAGTATACTACTTTATAACACTGCTTTTAGTATAATATTACTTAATAATTTAGAAACAAAACAGTATCTAGCTATATATTATAGCGTACTACTATCTAGATATAACAAGCTACTTTTAACTATATTAATTATCTCTATTATAAGCCTTCTTTACTATATTATATTATATTTAACTATACTAAAATTCTTTAGAACTAGGGAAACCCCCCTATTCCTTAGTTAGGAAACTCTAGACTAATCCTAGCTATTTGATTAGTAAAATTACCTAGAAAGTAAGGTAATCATACTGCCTATTCCTTAACAATTTACTATAAGGCAACTGTATATTTACTAGTTAGTTTTAGTACACCTTTACTATATTTAATAAATATAATTAGGCTTTTAATAGGGTTATAATATAATAATCTAATATTCTTAGAGGCAATGCCAGGAGTGTCTGATCTATAAAACCTAATATAGTCTCAAAATGCTTCGTTGCTACTTACAAGGCTTTAAAAGAGAAAGGACGTTATAAAGGCAATACGCCTAGTAAATAACAGGGCTCCCTAAAGGTAGTTAGATTCACTGTCCTACGTAGTCTCTATTACAGAAAGGATACAACATAGAAAGACAACTAACTGTTATAAAGGCTTTTAACTACACAGACAGAGGCTAGTCAAATACAGCTTATTCAATAATTACAAGCAAGGAGGCCCATTAAGAGTGCAATCTAGATGCTATGCTAATAGAGATAAAAAGGTCTGTATAAGTTTATTAACCACACGTCCTAGGACTGTCTCTGCAAGCACTCCATGTTATCTCTAGCGAGCCTAAGCTCTCAGGAGACAAGTGGGAGAAGGCCTTCTTGCAGATGGGCACATGGCACGCAGCCCAGTAGAGGAATCTCTTCCAGAACGGCGCGCCCAAGAACTACCGTCTTAAGTTCCTTACTAACATCATTTTCTAGAGCCACAATTAGTATTTAGTGACCCCAGTCCGCAGCAATAAGACCGTTCTACTCACCAGAATTCCTGCCAGATCGACGCAGAGCGCGTTCAAGACCTTGGAGCTCCTCACCTCAGTCTAGCGGCTCCGTCAATAGGTCGAGAACGCCTACTGGCCGGCTTTTTAGACCGATTTCTTGGGCTTGTGAATTGAGCATTGGAATTGTTACATACGTTGTGGCCTATTGGGCAGATGATAACTTATGGCGATGGTGCTGGTTCCAAGTTTGTTAGTTAGAGACGCGCCTTGGTGTAGGCCAAGAGGGCTATTAAACCGCGGCACTTTGGAGGCTTTAACGACTTGAGGGTCATCTATTCTCTTTCTTACTAACTCTATGTTATCTCTATCCCCCGTGGTCCCAGTCCTACTTCAGAACGTGTATCCTCAGCATGATAGTGATAAAGCCTGGTGTGCGCTCTTGCGAACATCCAATATTGGCTTGCAAGTTTCCAGACTTACGGTTGACTAACGAGCTAATATACCGTTCTATCCCAGGTATATAGAGCAATTATAACCTATCCAAGGTTGTTAGCGACCAGGCAAAGAAAGGTCCTAGATACCCCAATCTAGAAGATCTTGCCACTACGTGACACAGGCAACCGCAGACCTACGGCGTAGTAAGAGCCGCCGCCATATGACCACAACGGCCCCCTTGACTCGAAGAGTACAATGCGGGCGATGAAGATCTGCGTCGAGCTGCAGTTAGGCTGGTTATAGATAGACTTCTCGTTGTCGTAATCCGCCACCCAATCCTACACATTCTCAAAATACCTGTTAGCGTGGGACGTCACGCAGAACATGAGTGAGGCGGCAATGCACTCAGCTTTGTTCCTGACCTCGTGGCACTTGCTCAGCTCGAGATCGGTGCCCGACGCGGAAGTGCGAATCCCACATGGCCGCAGCCCCCTGCGACGCAGCAGTGACGTTCCACTCCATCAGGATCACGCCAGCTGTAGCGCCGCGCACCAAGAAGAGCATCTCAATAGTCTCCATGGTGCCGATTTCGCCCTTGTTGCCTCCCTAGACCATGACTTTGGGGTTCTGCATGTCGCTGATGTAGAAGCGGAAGCCTAAGCTGGAAGGGATGAGCGCTTGACACCATGCGGTCTTCCAATGCTGGATCCTTTGGGCCATAAGAGCGTCGCATTCTCCTCCCTGTCTTGGTCCTCCGCGCGCGGTTTTCATCTCATGGTTAGATATCATGTGGCGTCGCATCTGATCGCTAGAATAACAGGCATACGGTCTATCGTCATTACATAAAAGACACTATGGTCCATCTTTTAGCGTGATCTGGTGCTCTATGGTCTGTGAGCCCGGGGGGACATCAACGGTCTTGACTTCCTCTGGTAACCGTATGGCAGGAGAATGGCCGAAGCGCCTCTCGTACTCCAAGATCTCTTTTCCGCACCAATGGTGGGTGTTGTTATGGTGCTGTTGGAGATGACGGCCGAAGGCGATGATCACACTCACTACACGCGTCGTTAGTCGCATGCTGTGAAGTGGGAAGATCTCACTTGTGGTGCCGACCGCTTCGGCGAGGTGCCAACGTACATGGATGACTGCATCGACGAGAAAATGTCCAACCTGGTCCCCTTCGTACCCACCGAGGCCGGGAAGCGATTGTACGACGAAAACCTCGGCGTCGATCTCCAGGTGGTCAGCGGCCATTTCAAGTGTAAGCTGAACTGCCGACTGGTCTGCTTTTGGCAACATTGATAGGAACAGATTCAACATCAGCAACCGCCATCACCGAACGAAAAAAGGAACAGCACGCCAGTTCTTTTCTCTTTGCTATTTGCGACTGCCCAGAAGGGTATCAATACTGAGGGCGATGGGCGCGCCTGGAGGGGCTCCTAGTCTGTGTGGCTGACAGAGAGCCACGCCAGTTGGCCCTGGCGGCGGAGGGCGCTGGTGGCTGTTGCGGAGAGATCGTCCGGCTCAATACACACGCAGAGGTTAACTTTGCGGCCGGAGGACTCGACATTAGGGGGCCATGATGGAGGCAGTCAGGCTGCGGTTGTCAGATCAAGGATGAATAGGGCGGTGTGACAAGACGAGCGTCATGAAGCGGCCAAGATAAAATAGGATGGAATGAAGCACGGCAAAACACTAGTCAACAGGCCCCCATCTAGTGCAGCCCCTGCCAGATGCCCCGGCGAGCGAGCGAAAGCACACGGGTGTGTACATGCGCGTTCCAGCTCTGTTCGTTAGGTCCGTTGTCGCGACAACACTTGTCAGGGCGCGCAATATCGAGAACTGTGGCCACCGGCGGTGTAGGTCCAAGTAAGTCAGGTTCGAGGTAAGTCATCTTCCTCATTTGCGGGCGTGGGCTCAAAGACGAAGTCTCAAACGCTCTGCTCTTGGAACTCGGGCATCCTATTGATTACGTCCTTAAAAGCGGCCTGCACAAATGTGGAAGTCAGCAGGTAGGTACCAAAAGAACAAAGGATGTGAGCAACCAACTCGCTCGCTGTGGCCCATGGCGCCAATGTCTCTGTCGTAGTCGCTGATGCTCCTTCACAAGTGGCGAAGGGCCCTTGGAACCTTTGCCGCATCGTACGAGATGGTGCGCACGGTGCCCAGGGCGGCGTTGAAGACCTTCTTGTGAGGCAATAACAAGCTGCTGCGTCAGGAGGACGAGGGCGCGCCAGAGAGGGGAGATGTAGGGGGGGCGTCTTGAGGCGCTTTCTCGGGGTGTGCTCCCCGTCCAGCTGTCCCGAATCGGAGAAGCTGAAGCAAGAGGGCGTGACCGAGGACGATGCTACTGAGGACGATGCGCGGGCAATTGAGTGTCTCTGTAGGGGAAAAAAAACTCATGCTGGAGTACGACGATAGCGGCGGGGTGATGGGATGCAGGCGCTTCTAGGGGTGGAGGTGGTAGTTGTAGTCGGTGTCTGAGTCGAAATGCTTCTGTGTTTGTGAGGGCAGTGGCGGCGTATTGCTCTCGAGCGTGTCAAGCCAAGCAAGAACAGTCTGCCAGGGTGTTTCTCTATTATTTGCTTTGCATTTGTGCTCTGTCTGACTTCCTCATTTTCCAACTGTCTGAACTTCCTGCCGAAGGGGGCTTCTCTGGTCTGATATCCGTACTGTAGTAGGTACTGCAAGGTCCGGTATGAAGTTGCACTTTCCAGCTGCTCGGTGGGCGGCTCCACTATCAGGCATTTAGCGTGTTCAAGAGTGGAGACGGTTCAGGAGACTGTCCAATCAAACACCCCACCCCACCATCGGGAGTCAGCCTGTGCTGTCTACGGAGTAGTACCTACCTTTTGTGCCTAGGTACCTCCTAGGTACTAACCAGACACGCACGCTAACCCCTGTCGGGGGTGCCCCGCACCTCCAGCCCACCCAGCTCCTGCAGATGTGAACGTGACGCGACTGAGATTACACGCTTGCGCGACGCGTAGCCGAGGAAATGTGGGCCGAACCTCGGTGATGGCGGGGTGTTTGGAAGGTCACATAACTGTCCAAAGTGCAACAAGGAAGGTGGTCGTGGGAACATGGCGTGCTGAGCCGTTGAAGGCTACCAGATCGCCCACGTTAAACACACGAACACAGCGACGCCTTGTAGCTAGGCATAGGCATATATGGGGAGGGCACAGACAAGGGCAGGGGCAGATTGGATGTGTCGGAACCAGAAATGAAGCCGTCTTAACATAGGCATCCACTTGGGTCAAGACTAGACCAGTGGGCAGTTATCGTGAAGAAATCTATAAGTGTTGTGTCTGAGCCGCTACAGCTGTTGTCGGACTTGTACAAGAGATGGGGACCATGATCAGGTCAATAATAGGGATGACGCTATTAAACTCGTTATTACTCTACGCGTTCTTAAGGGAGACAAGCATGACTGGTAGCCCTGGGAGACATTAGACAGGAGAGAGAGAGGAACATGAGAGGCAGGGACGTTTGTCCTGTACCAGCCTTATGTTTATGCAATATGTCTATCATTGAGATAAGCGAGGTTCAACCTTGTGTTTCTAGCTTTTTGATTGGCTCACAGAGGTTGGACCATGTTCTGACCCCATCCTCCCTTAAGCGAGGTTCAACCTCGCATTTCCAGCTTCGTGATTGGCTCACAGAGGTTGAACCACATTCTGACCCTATCCTCCCTGGAGTGGGTCTGTCTGTCTAGTGGAGGTTAGGTCACTAAAGTGGTCCAACCTCTTAACTCCGATCCTGCAGCCGCCTATTCTGTGCTTCAGCAGCTAGATTAAACCTCACCTACCTGATGGTTACTTCTTTGTTTGGTACCTGCCTGAACCAACTGCATCTCCTTCCTTCCTCAAAGCATCACCCAGCATGTCGTCCACTGCTGTCTTCTCTATCTCCCTGGCTGCCGCTCTCTGTCAACCAAACATGCATCGCTTGGCCTACACGTACCCGATCTTTTCGTCTTCACCTTGACATTCGTTCTCTTCCACGGCCGATTTAACTTCTTCGTTGTGGACACTTGTCGATACAGTTCACCAGCAGATAGCCTCGAGGCCGATGTGGTAGTCAGCTTCCCGGCCCCCTTCTTTCTTCTGGCGCAGCAGCAACAGCAGCAGCAATAGCAATCAAACCGATGGCCTCGACATGCCCGCCAGCACCCAACAACTTCGCCATTGGCGGCGCACATACATCCAATGCCCCTAGTCGCAACGACCGCAACGATCACACCGACGCCTAAACTGAGACACCATCCGACGCAGGCGTGTACCCTGACCCCCTTCTCGACCCGGATGCGCCAGAGATCGATGTCAAGGCCGAACTCTCGCGCGACCCCATACCCGAAGAAGCTCGCAGCGTCTGGAACTCGGTGGTTAGTAAATAAGATAAGGATTAGCTTTTTAGCCTTTATTTAATTAATAAAGTATATAACGTTTAAAAGTAGACTTCTGCCATCACTTCTTTTGGCGTTCGTGCCCTCCTCAGTCCTTCGGTCCGAGCCGCCCTCGCCTTTGAGCAGTCCCCCGCCTTCATCCGCCTCCGTCCGGAGCTGGACAGAGCATGCCAAACCTGGAACATCCCACCCTGTGTGCTGGTCTTTTGCCATCTCGACCAAGTGCCTTCAAAACAAGCTCGCCTCATCCGCAACGCCTCCAAAACCGGTACCCCATTCCCCACCTCTCCAACTTCTGCTTCTCTCCGTGAGATCTCGCAGGGCCGGGGAGGGCAAGATGCGTGGTGTCAATCGCGCAAGCGACAAGGTGCAACCCTATGATCTAAACCGAGCCCTCGAATGGATTAGTGCCATGGATCCCAAGGCCACTATTGGCAAGGTAAGAAGAGACCCCCTGTTCTGCCGGCCTGCTTGTCCGCGTGGGCCACACACGCAGACTGCTGTCGCCCTTCTGTGTCTGTTGTAGCCTGCTGACTTATTTTCTTTTGCTCCTTTTCTACAGGGCAAGGAGGCAGCTCCTCCCATCAAAAACAAACAGACGATTCCGGAGCCCGAGTCTCAAACCGAACCGTAACCGAGACCAAAACCTCCCACAAGTCTTCTTCATCAACAAGAAAATACACCTCCCTCGACTGACCTTGGGAGCCCCCTAAGGAAAACCAGTGCGGCTTGCCTAGACACAATCCTAGAAGTAAACGAGAGCACCATCAGCACCTCGCCGGGCTTTCCCAACCTTATGCTTCACGGGAACATCACCCAGAGAAGAGGGTCTCAAGCATTGTCGGCCCGGCAAAGCCAATATGATGTTAAAACACACGCGGGGAAAGGAGCTAGCGATTCCGGCTCCTGTGAAAGCCTAGGGAACGATTACAGCAGCGCCCAAGAATATCATGGTGCCGACGTCTTGGGTAGTGACGATGAAGCGGTCGAGGGGGGTTTCTTGTACAGCCACCGAGCACGTCGAGCGGATCTCAACAAAGCGGCGAATAATGACGAGGAGGATCCTGAACGAGGCAGAAAGGCCGAGTCAAGGCAACCAAGCCCGTTTTCCGAGTCGATACTTCCAGTCGAGGACAAGTCAAGGCAACCAAGCCCGTTTTCCGAGTCAATACCTCCAGTCGAGGACAAGTTTGGTGTCGAGAAGCTGCCAGACCTGGAACCCAGCCCGTTCGGCGTCAATTCACTGTCATCGTCCCTAAACGTTCGCGAGATGGACGACGATACGGACAATGATGGCAACGGTAATAATGACGAGGTTGTTGCGCGCCCCAGGAAGCGATCTCGGGACATGTCTGCGCAGTCTGCCGAGTACATGAGCCTTATCGGCAGTCGGTCTTGGCTCAGCAGCGAGGTGGTGAGCAGATGCGTCGGCGTGATTGTGACGTCTTGCAAGCCAATGTGAGTGGCAGTAGATCCGCTGGTCCACAAAGACATGGGCCAAATACCCCAGCCTCGCCTCACCAAAGAGCTTGTCATGTCAACGGACAAGGTCGTCCTCCCGTTGCACCTCTGCTCCACCTCAACGAGGCCGAAAAGCAAGTCCGCCGGCTGCTGCCGGGACCAGAATGGTTCCTGCGAGAGATGGCCTGCCCACAGCAGCCTAACGGATTCGATTGCGGCGTGTACGTTATTCGCAACCTCGTCTACCTTGCTGCAGACCAGCCTATCCCGGCTCCAGTAGACGTCCTCCTCTGAAGAGCGTTGGTTGCCGTCATGTGCAAGTGGCTCGGGGTGGTTCCGACTGGCCAAGAGGAGACGACAGGGGCAATAGGCCGGGGTCGCCTCGAAAGTTGTTTCCGGGAGTTCTACCTTGACTCAGAGGATCTAGTCTTGAAGGTGGTCCCCACAGCCCCCCTGCCTAAACAGCCGATCACGACCAAACGAGGGGCAGATGCGCACTATACAGCTATCACAGAGTGGCATCGGCGCGTGGAGCAAGTCTGTTTAGAGAACAGGAAGATGGTTGCAGTATGGAACAGCGCCGTGCGGAACATCAAGGAGGCGCAGAAGGCTTTTGCTATGCTGCACAGAGGCTGTAAGGCAAATGTTGACAGTGCAGCGAGCGAGCGAGATGGCCTAGAGCTCTGCGTGCAGCGGTACCAGTCGTCAGTCCATTGGGGGAACGAGAAGATCATGCAGCATATAGAGGAGGCCCAGAGACAGCTGGGTCTCGCACAGGAGAGGTTGAGGAAGCGGCAAGAAGGCTTCTCTTTATGGGGCGAGCTGGTCGGCCTTCTCGAAGGGGCCGAGCTGACACTGAAGTCGAGGATACAGAGCCTTGGGCCTAATGATAATGATGATGATGAAGATGATAGGGAAGACGTGAAGTGACTTGTGGGGATAAATATCTTCAACCGGGGCTTCACTATTCAAAAGGGAACTTGAACTTGCATAGCTAGAGATGGGAGGACACAGCAGTAGCAAAGAAAGAGACGATATAGATACTATGATCAACGAGCCAACCAATACCAGTCCACAGCCAAGGGAGGTCAATCAATAATGCTTATCCTCAGGACGGCATCTACTACTATAATCCTACTCTCTCTACAGCTTACAGTCTCAGAAGCGTCCGTCCCTTGGTCTATTGCCAACGGGTGCTCTGCATGCATCAGTCTAAATTAGCCGATGCCACTATTGCACTTCAATTTAATCAATGACTTATCATGTGGGTATCAAGTTGTGCTCATTGTCCCCTTGTCGCGCGATTCATTCTTATCTTGTTGCATAAAGAAGAGATGGACAGGCTGGGAAGTAATCTCCCCCGACTCATGTCAGAGGACTTGATTTAAGGTGCAAGAAGTCCAGAAGATTACATCAGCTGGGAGCTTAAGTACCTATATCGACGCTATAAAATAGGTACCCGCCTGGGCACAGCTAGCGCCGGTGTTCGGACGGACGAGCCAAGGACAGAGCAGCAAAGGTACTGTACGGTTCGGCCCGGGCCGCTCACAAATACCTAGGTATCCATCACCGTTCCGTTACGTGTGCTGCAGCCACGTGCTTCTTTGGGGCTTGACTCCACCACCTGTTACACTCCACCACGTCAATACGAGCCACGGACTGTGTGTGTGAATACAACACGGGTAACTCTGCATAGAGCGACTTTTATTTTATGACTCTACCGTCTCAGACTCCAATCGTCTGGCTGCCAGTCGCTCCGTCGAAACGGGCATTGTCGGGCAGACTCCGCCACCGAAAACAAGCTAGTTTCTTTCGTCTGTTCTGTGGCAGATAGGGGGGCGGAATGGAATCCGAGCGGTTACACCAACGCCAGTAAGGTAGGCTACATACGTGGAAGCATGGACTAACCGATTTCGATATTCTTAGAAGCGCCGCCCCCAAAGCCAAGCGAGACGCCAGCTCTTTGTGTCCATAACTTGGAATACGCCTTGTCCATGTTGCATTTTTCGATTTCTTAGCCTTCGTCGAATGACCAAATCACCAACAGAAACGTCGACCAAACCCCCTTTGTCAGTTGCCAATGCCGACGTCATGAGACCCGCCACAGAGGGAATTGCTGGCCTCGCCCCGTTGTAGGAAAAGCACCAACCAGTACTACAAAAAATGGGTGTCTCCCGCCATAGGAATGATGGGCGTCTCTCCCACTGTTCCATTTCAGAGCCCCGTCATCTCGATTGTCCTCTGACCGAATCCCCCAGTCAAACGCCATGATGAGTAAAGACGCCGTTGAGTCTCCTCCACCGCCACCGCCGCCGCCGCCATATACAACCATAGCAACTACTCCGTCCGACATACCATCTGGAGCCTAGGACCTGGCATACAACACTGCAAGTGGGGGGACATCTCTTCGTGTTCGAGCAGGCGGGCTGTTGAGATGAAGAATATTTCGGATCGGCCACCTCAAAAACGTCGGGATGACTCGAAAGGCTGGTCGAACCCGCCTTCAAGAATCTCAGGAACTCGAGTGAATTGTTAGACCATCGAATTGCGTTTACCCCAAGTCGATGCACGATTTGCTTCAAGAAGGCTGCGACTGTCTCGTGAGACAATACCGAGGCAGTTTCCGACCGGGCCAATACCAGGCAGGCATTGAGCTAGTCCCAAAAGGTCAAGCTCTTGATGGTCAGTCGAGCCGCATTTGCACAGCACACGTTATTCAGGCAAGTGCCCTCACCGACTTTGATAATGCCAGAGGTAGAAACGCGGATGCTGCGGATCCCGAGTCTTTCAGAAAGCGATTGGACATGTTCGATACTGGAAAGAAGCTATGGGCGGCGCAACCGTGTTTGTTGTGTTTGATTGGACAACCAGCCGAACCATCTCCACTCTTGAGCATGCCAAATGTCTGATAGTGGAGCCGTCCACCGAGCAGCTGGAAAGGAAAGTGGAATCAAGGCCAAAGAACCCCCCGCCCCCGGAGGCCCTTTGACAGGCAGGTAGGTACACTGAATGTGGCCGTGCTTCCTTGATCATGCCACGAGGTAGGTACCTAGGTTCGTTCTTATGAACATCCACATCCAGCACGAATTTAGCCAGTGAGAGTCAAGCTTGATGTACGGATACCCAGTACCTATGTACTGTAGGTAGATGCCTGCCTGTACATCACTAGTGTACGTGTCCCCCCTGCCCCGCGGGTCAGGCCTTGCCGCTATCATCGAGGCTTTCTTTCAATTGAACGCATTCTGCAAGTCATGGCCTTTTTTCTTTTCATTTCTCCCCACTCGCAACAACAACCAACCTCTTTGCCAAAGCGATGACTACGAAAAAACAAAACAACCCTTAACACAAACGAAATCCTGCAGAACTCCAAGTTGGAATTTCCAAGGATCCACGATGGATTGTCTCTCTCGCTTCCCCGCCGAGATACTTTGCGGTGTAGCCGATGCACTCACTATCCCTGACACCCCGACCCGCCTTGACTTACGGAACTTAGCCCGGCTGGCCCTGGTCTCGCACATGTGGCATGGCATTGCAAATCCCCTTCTCTACAAACATGCCATCCTTTGGGACTGGTACATGCTCTGCCCAGGCAGGGAGTGGATGTCCGTTCCCACCAAACCCAAACCCAATCAGCTTTGTTGCTGACGCCGCTAGGAGCTTCTCCCACACCACCCGGGCGGCCATGAGCATTGCAGACCACCGACGGCTTTTTGGACCCCTAATGCCACGGTAAGTAACCGGCTATACTACTGTCCCTCTCTTCCTCTTCAATCTCGTATGCGTGATTCTGACAATGGCAGACAACTACCCGACAACCGAGTAGGCGTGCTCATGACCGCCGCGCTATCGGGCGACCTTGCTCTTTTGTCGCGCCTCGCCGGCTACGTCCCACACGCTCTTCGACCACTAGATACCGCCCAAGCCTTGTCAGCTGCATTCTACGTCCCAGGGTCTTGCCCGATACACGACAACGACGACTGGGAAGATCGCCGGCCGTTCGCCACGCTTCTCCATGTGGCCGCCATGCGAGGGGACCAAGACATGACCCGTTGGCTCCTCGGACGCCGAGTATCAATTGAGGCTAGCGCACTGCTGGGCTGCCTCTGCCCATCGCCTTACATGAATGCCATTTGTGTGACGGGCGTGTGGTCAGGATGGGGCATTGAGCCAACGCCGCTACATCTATCGCTTGTATACGGCAACAAGTCGACTGCCAAACTTCTGATTCGCAAAGGAGCTGTATGGGATCGGCCGCATACTAGCTGCGGGGGTCTCACGGGGCTGCACATGATGGCTGCGGGTCGCATGACAGAGATGATTGAGTGGACCATCGACCAGTGCCATGGTCCGTGGGCCGGTGTAGTTGCACGTAATGGTCCGGTCCACGACTGGCCAGACGAATTTGGGTATTGGAGTCTTCACTACGCTTGTCTCTCTGAGAGGCCCAAGGAGGAGGATGAAAGCTGGGCTGCGCAGATGGTTTCTGGTCTCATCAGGCTAGGGGCACTGGTTCATACAACAGACGGCAGTCGAATAGCAAAGCGAGTGTCCGAGGAGAGGAAAAGGATTCAAGAGGGCCCAAGGCCTCGCTGGACAATCGACAACCAGGCCGCTTTTGACTGGGCACAGCGGATCCAAGACTGGGAAGAAGACGGAGTAGTTCTGGAGTCTGAGCTGGCACTGTTTGCAGCAGATTGTATGCAATGGGGTCTTGCAGAAGCAGTGGCTGCAGTGTCTAAAGAGGATACCTAGATAGATTGGAGGGGGGAGGGATAGCTTTAATCATTGGCAAGGCGGAGGGAAGTTGATAGTTATACTTGGGCATCTGACTGAACGGGGGAGACGGGAAGGGCTTCAGGGAACAAACACCAAAGAGACAAGGTGCAACAGGAACGGAAAAGTATTAAGCGCTTGGCCAGGATGTGAGTACACTTTCTCGGCAGGACAGATATTGTTAACAGGCAGAGAAACAGACATAATCTTGATGACTCGACGATTTGTTGCGTGTCTTGTTGCAGTCCGGTTATTAACCGACCTCCTCTCCTGCCTCTAAGCACACCAACGAGCGAGTACTTACGTGCTTGTGAAGAGGGTTGGTGATGGGGGGTTGCAGCCTGTTTGATGGGAAGGGACATACATGTAATATGGAAAGTGCAATGGCAGGTGTAGATGAACGTGGAAGGAGAGCAGAGGCTTCGTGCCTGCCTGTCCGCCCATACCATACCATACCATGCTACCACGACGTCGTGTCTGTCTGTCTTGCGAGTCGTTGCTCTTCTTTTTCCTCTTCTCTTCTGCAGCCATCATCACCTGTTTTTGTCGAGTTTCGTCTTGTCTGTTGTTAGTCTGTTTCTAGTTTACTTTACTTTACTTTACCTCGCCTTGCCTCACTTCACCATGGCCAACAACAACAACAACAACAACGGCAACCAGTCCGGCGCAAACCAAGGACGACTGGTATGTGATTCTGCGTCATCTGCACCGCTCCCATCACCTGGCAAAGCAAAACACCACCAATCTATCAATACAAATCAGCTTGATAGCCCCTCTGCTTTTGTATCGTGTTATATATATATATGAATAGATAGCTTATAATACTAATGTTAACAACTATATGGAACTTTATAGACTCCTATCCCTACAATGCCGCCCCCTCCAGCAATGTCGTGTCTACCTTTATGAATGATGTCTTCGCGCCAGCCGCCGCAACCCGCCCGCAGGCCGCCTCTCGTGCCATAGCCTCTCTGTATGCCTCTGTCGAAGGCCACGGCCGGCACCTGCACGCCCAGCTCCGTGAGAACCCCGACGTCGCCGCCAAGGACATCAGAGCAGAGCGCGCCAATGCGACGCTCCAGGACCGCTGGGAGCCGCACCCCTGGGTCCCCGTTGCTTATGCTCCCAGGCCCCCGATCGCCCCCCTCATTATTCGTAAAATGGCTTGGATTACCGACAAGGTACTCTCCCGCCCCGGCGCCACCGTCGACGACCTCGCTGCCCTCTGGGCCGGATCTCCGCGAGACCCAGAGAATGCCGGGCTGCTGCTGCGTACCCTGGTCACCTCCGGCGCCTCCAACCTCACCAAGACTGTGGCTGTCCAGGCCGCCAAGCTCCTCGAGGTCGAGCTCGAAGCTGCCGATGCCGAGGCTGCGAGGCTCCAGCGCCTGCGCGCGCATGCTGGCCTTGCACGAGGCAGAGGTGGAGGAGGCCGACGAAGAAGCCGAGATGCTGCGGCTTGTTCAGAATGCCGAGGAGCAGCTGCGTCAGCAGCAGGAAGAGGAAGAAGAAGAAGGGGAAGAAGAGACCGAAGGCAGCCGCCGCTACAACGAGGCTTTCATTATGCACAGTGGCAACCAGGACAACGACGACAACGACAGCTTCTTCGGCTATGATGCCGACGGCCCCAACAACGATGAGCCTGCGCGCCCCCAGACCAGCCCTCTAATTTCCCACCCCTTCCCTGGCCCCAACTCCAACGAGGACCCCTTCGGTGTCTCGCCCTGCGCCCCTGTTGCTGTCCGCCCCAGGCCCGAGTCCGACTCTGAGTCTGACGCCCCGCCCCGCCAACGCCGCCGTACCGCAACCACCGTCTCCTCCGAGTCCGAGTCCGAGCCCGAAGCTGTCCCCGACTCCAATGCGTCTTCCTCGCCTGCACCCGCGCCCGCCAGCCGCGCCCGCCGCGTCCGCCGCGCCCGTCGCCCCAGACCACCCGCCGCCGACCAACAAGAGGAGATAGAAAGAATCGCGGAGAGTATTTATAGAAGCACCATGTCCCAGCTCAGGCAGGGAACTTTTACAAGACGCATGCCGCTGGCCGACCGCCGGGATATCGCGTGGCGCGCGCGCGCCGGTGTTCTCGACGCCGCAGCCGTCCAGGACGAGGGCATTGTCGAGCCCAACAATGAGCCCCGCGCCGGCCAGACATTTGAAGACTACCTGGATTCTGAGGACGATGAGGAGATGCTGGCTTGACCATGTAGACGTTCAGGGGCTACCATGTTGACAAGATGAACTGTCTCTTGTTGTATCTGCTATCGGAGCGTTTGTGTTCCTGGTTTTGTAATATTTGGTGTGCTCTCTTTCGTTTCGTGCCTTGTTATTTGCTCTTCGGGGTCCTCTGTGGTTTCTTGTGTTGTTCTTGTTGTCGGTTTGTTTATTGTGTTTATATATTTTACAGTTCTTTGTTGTCTTTTAAAATGGGAGTTCTGCGCAGTTGTGTCTAACTCTGACTTTTCCCTGTTTCACTGTCTATCTGGTATCTGCTTCCTATGTTAAACAATAACTAATACTAACTTAACAGGTATTTAAAGGTAATACTTACTAGACATAAAGACATATTAACCTTTTATCTATTATCCCTAGGTAATAATATCTTCTAATATATTTATAGGTAGTTATTATAGATATTTAGAGTAAGACCTTAAGCTATATATACGCAACAGTATAGTATTAGTATAGTATTAGTTTAGTGTAAGTACTTACTAAAGGTACATACAACTAGCTACGCTTATTAAGTCTAAGCAAGCTTAACAGCTAAAAGTCTTATAACTATAATATTTTAAGTAGTTATAGAAGAAGAGTATAGCAGTCTATAAGGCTAAGTATACAAAAGGTTAAATTATTTATACACCTAGGTAATATAAGTATTAAATACTTACTTAATATTTATTTAATAGAATATATATATAAAGAGAGTAAAAAGTGAATTTCTTTAAAGGTATAGTAATTATAAGGCTTAATTTAAAATAATAAATTCTATAATTAATATATAGTATAGATCTAAAGATTATTTTAAGGGTTTCCTAGTAAAGTTTCTATTCTTAGTAGCTATATATTAATATACTTAAGTTAATACACCTTGTATTTATATTATATTTCTCTCTATATAAAATATAATATATATTAGTTTCTATACTAAAAATAGACTTTTTATATCTTTAATAATAAGGGAGATCTACTTCTTAAAAAGAGATTAAAAGTGTTACTAAATATAGAAAAATAGGTTTAGTCTAAACTATATTTCTATATATATTTATATATACTATATAGGCTGGTATAAATATATATATATATATATAAATATATATATATAAATATATACCTAAGTTATATTTAAAAGTCCTTAAGACTTATATTAAATTGTTTTTTATTTACTCTCTATCTCTCTCTCTCTCTATATATATATATATTTATAGATAGTAAGTTATATATAGATATCTAATTTTAATTATTTCTATTCTTATACTAACTTTTCTTTATATATAATAATAAAGTCCTCTTCTAAAAAAGACTAAATTATACTTATACTTAAAGCTATATAAGAAGACTAAAGCCTCTTTATATAGTAGATAGCCTGTATTTATAAGATTAAAAAGGCTATACTTTATAACTAAGAAGCTAGGTAATAACTATAACCTAAAGTAGATATAAACTTAATAATAATATCGAAATTAAAAAAGGAAAAGAATCTTAAATATATTATTATTATAATTAATTAAAGGTTTCTTTTATAATAAGAAAGTATTTAAGATATTACTAAGTAACTTCTTAGTATATATAATATTATATATTAGACTTTAATAAGTAAAGAAATTTATAATATATATATATATATATATTATATATAATAACTAATATATTATAGTAAGTAATATATAAATACTTATCTTAATATTATTTTAATAAGTTAATATACTAAGAAATGCGACTGTACAAAAGAGTACGCAGGTCACCTGTTTTATTATTATAATTAAATAGTTACACACTTATAAGGGCAATTAATATCTAACTTACCCCCTTAAGGGCTTATAAAGCTTATAGGCCTAGACACGTTATGTTATGTGAGGTAGAAACCCTAGATTCCTAGGTAAAGACCCTCTATTATGTGTGTTGCGACTGTGTATTAAACTTAGTTAATTAAGATTAACTAGGAGCTAGGCTTATAACTACTAAGAAATAACAGGTAGATTAGTAGGATAACTAGATAGATAGGTAAATAGATAGGTAGAAAGATAGGTGTAGTTTTATTATGCTTAGAAGGTATAGAGAGCTAGAATCCCTTAAGGGGATCTTCTCTCTATATATAATTAACTAACTTCTATATTTCTAGTAATATATATATTAACCTTTATATTATATTATACTTATTATACTATTATATAGATTTAAAACCTTATATTATTATAGCTTGTTTTAAGCTAGTTATAGCCTGTTATACTACTTATTATAGCTTGTTATAGTATAATACAGTCTGTTTAATATCTAGTTTTATTTAAGTAGATATTTCTATTTTTAGTACCCTAGAGTAAATCTAGTTACTATTTATATATATCTACTTTTTATACTTCTTAGAGATAGAGTACTAGAGAGTAAATCTCTATAGGTCTATATCTAGAAGTAAAGGTTATATTAGATATCTCTTATATATATATATATATATATATAGTAGTGTTACTTTAAGGTTATAAATAAGGTTAAATTTAAGGTTAAATTTAAGGTTATAATTATATAAGCTTTTATATCTAAGTATATTTACCTTATAATAAAGTATTATATCTTACTAGGCTTTAAGATTATAAGTAAGTAACTTATAGTAGACTTTAGTAATAACTAAACACTAATTAGTACTATTACTTACTTTTATATTATTATAGTAACTTATATAATCTATATACTTATAATACTTTATTAGATTATATTATAAATCCCTTTTTATATCTCTCTTTTAGTTAATTTTATTTTTTATTAAATCTATTACTATTTTTTTTAAATTAATATATAATAGTTAGCTACTATAATCTAGTTACTTACTATAGTTAGGTTACCTACTTTTTAACTTTATAGTAAATTATAGCATACTAAATACTAATATAACTAAACTAGTAAAGTATATAAGATCTATACTAAAGAAAATCTCTTAAGTCTTATAGCTAAGGTTACTTAGTTATTAGCTAAATTTAGACTATAGTAAGGTTAGCTATTTCTTATCTACTTTACTAAAGTTATTACTATAGTAGATATTATTAACCTTTTATATAGTATAACGCTTTTTACTAAACTTTATTATTATTTATAACTTTAAAAGCTAGTATTACTTAGTAAGTTACTTTTAAAAGTAATCCTTTATATCCTTTAAGATTTACTTTTTTTACCTTAACTTAATTATTATACTTACTATTAACTAACTTATTAATTACTATACTATTTAAAAAGGCTAGACTTATAGTATAAATTTAATACTATTAAATTAGAGGTTAAAAGTAAAGTATATTATTATATTAGTTAGTAGTAAAGTAGCTACTATAATAGCTACTTACTATTACTATAGTAATAGTAATAAAGTTTATAATAAGGTATTAAATAGATTTAGTATAAATAGTACTTATTATATAAGCTTTTTATTATTATAAGTAGGCTTATTACTATTATTATTAATACTATTACTAACTTCCTTTTTATTATTATTAATAGTTACTTAGGTTACTAGTAACTTTTATAGTATTTTAATAGTTATTATTAACTTTTTTACTACTACTATAACTACTACTATTATAACTACTACTACTATAACTACTACTAACTTCTTTACTACTACTATAGCTACTACTAATTCTTTTAGTATCTTAATAATTATAATTAATTTTATTAACTTTACTACTAGTACTAGTGCTATTACTATAAGGCGCTTAATTACTATATATAATAATCCTTTATAAGTAGCCTTATAGGCTTAAGTACTATTAGCTAGTAGCACTAGTAATACTATTAAATTATAGGGATTATAATAGTTAATTAATTAATTCTATTCTATGTTCTTTTAGTAAATTACTATAGAAATAGGGAAAACCCCCTATTTCTTAGTTAGGAAATCCCTAGCTAATCCTAGTAATATTATTAGTAGACTTACTACTAGAAGTAGGGCTAATTCACTACCTATTCCCTAATAATTCGCTATAAGGTAACTATATATTTACTAGCTAATTTATATATAATTCCGCTATATTTAACACACCCCCTTAGCGCTAGTAACGCAGTTAATTACTATAGAGCCTACGCTAAATATCCTCTATATATAGCCTATTTGTTTATTAATTATCCTTTAATATCCTATACGTTTTCCTCCTCTATCTAGTAGTAAAGCTTTACTTTGTTATTAGCTAATTTTTACTATTAATTTACTTTAAGGCACGCGTGTTAGTTACTTATATTTAATTAAGCTATAAATATAGTAAATTATAGCGCACTAAGCGCCTTTATTAATCTATTAGCTATTAATCTAGTAGACTTCTTATATTTAATAGTAATTTAATTTACTACTACTTCTTATTATAGCTAGTAGTTATAAATATCTATATACTATAACCTTATTTATAGTTAGATAAGCTCTTTAGTAATAAGCCTAATAGTCTAGGTATTATTATAGCTAACGTAAATAGTTAGTAGCTATTTAGTAGCTGCCTGCTTATTAAGTAATAATTTAGTTCCTATTTATATTAATAGTTAAATACCTAGTATAGTAATTAATTTACTAGTAAAAAGCGCCTTTTTTCTAGTAAATAATAAGGCTAGTAATTTAGCCTTAGTAGTTAATATTATTACTATATCTTATTTATTAGCTTACTAGGAGATAAGCCCTCTAAATAGCTTTAGCGTATACGCTTATAAGCTATAATAGTTTAGTAAGTTATTAGTAAATAAGGCGTCTAAAGTAACCTCTAACGTATTATCTTTACTACCTAGCGTTACTTTATATTTAAGGTAAAGGTGCTATATATAGTAGAGATATCTAAGTATATAATTTACTACCTTTTAGTAATCTAGATTTAGATTATAGTTAAAGTAAGTAAGCTAGCTAGCTATAAAAGTAATATCTAGCTAAGTTATTACTACTATATATAGGATTATTTTTACCTTTTTTTAATATTAGTTAACCTCTTATAATAAGGCTATATATTTACTAGGTAGTAGCTTAGCCCTTACTATAAGTAATAATTTATTATATTTCTTATTTATTAGTAGTAGTTTAGTTACTTTATTATAATATACTACTTATAAGAGCTAGAGATAATAGTTACTTTAGTTATAAATTACCTTAAGGCTAAGGAACTACTATAATAAGCCTTTACTTTTAAGGTAGTATTATTACTAAAGAGCTACTATCTTATTACTTACTTATACTTTATTTATATAGTAATAAGCTAATATATAGTTATTAATATAGAAAAAGAATATAATATAATCCTTCTTCTAATAGTAATTCTTACTAGGCACTTAGTAAAAGCCCTATATAGTAAGTCCTTCTTTAAGGTGCTTTTACTATAGTAGTAGTAATTACTAAAGCCTATATAGCGCTTTCAGTAGCTAGAGGATCTAGCTAGAGATTTAGTAGCCTAGAGGTATCTCTATAAGTACTACCTTATTAATAGTAGTATAAATAAATATATTTACTACGTTATATTAAAGTAATTCTAAATTAAAGTAAGTAGCTATTACTATAAGTATTTTAAATAATATACTTACTAATATAGCTATATAAGTATCTTATAAATCCTTTACTTATTAGTTACTATAGACTATAAGTCTTACTTTAAATTTAGTTAATTAACTATATTTATTAAGCTTATAAGTATATACCTAATAGCAGCTAAGGATTTAATACCTTTTAGCTACTACTTATAGCACTATTACCTAAGATTTTAATATTTGTACCTATATAGCGACGCTATTTTAGTGGCTGTAAATTACTTTGTATATTGGTTGCCTTTTAACTATCTATAGGTTAGTAGAGGGTATAGTAACTTCTAATATATACCTATTAGCCTATAATGTCTAGGAACTCCTTTATTATGTACTAGTAATTTACTAGTAACGTCTTTATAATTATTATACTTATTAGGCGTTATATAGTTAATTAAGTAGCCTTAGGCGTACTTTAGCTAAAAGTAGTAATCTTTACTTATTAGTTAACTTTATAATATACTAGACTATATTATTACCTATAAGCTACCTTATATATAGTCTATAATCTTTTACTATAAAGTAAGCCTTATAAGAAAAGTAGCCTTAAATAAAGTCCTTAGTATAATCTAACTACCTATATATATAGTAAGATAATACCTTTTTATAACACCTTTAAATAAGGTTACTACTAGCTAGAGATTACTTAATAGGCTAGCTATAGTTACTTAGGAATTAAACACCTTTTTACACTTAGTAACGTCTTATAAATTAATTACGTAGGGATAAGATAAGGTATAGGGGATTACTATCCTTATTATTTTAGAACTATTAGTTCCTAGTAAGTTACTAGCTTATAGGCTATTAGCTATTAATAAATTATTTAAACTATTATTAGCTTTAATTACCTTAAGTAAGTTACTAGCTTATAGGCTATAGGCTATTAATAAATTAATTAATAAGCTATTAGCTATTAATTTAGGTATTTACTTATTAATTATTTTACTATTAGTAAGTATTTAGCTATTAGCTATTAGATTAATTAATTTAGAACTATTAGTTTCTATTTTACTACCCCTTATATTAATATCTATAAAAGCTATAAAAAAGGCGCTTAGTAGTAATAGTAGTAAAGTAAGGAGAAGTATAAATTTTACCTACTTATATAAATATTCTAGTGCGTTACCTAATTATAAAGCGCCTAGTAAAGTAATATTAACGTGCTTAACTACTTTATCTATTTCTTTATTAGCTTCTTTATATATTAGGGTTTAATTACTAGTTATAATTAGCTTATTAATTTATTATTAGATTACTATAAAGTTAGCTTTATAAAGCTTATTAAGTAATCTTTTTATTAATCTATTAAAGATTTATTTCTTATTAAATATTATATTATATATAGTAAAAACCTTTTTTACACTAAATACTAAATATAATATAAATTACTAAATATATATCTAATAAGGAATCTAATCTATATATAGGCAGTAAGCTTTTACTAGTAGTTTTATAATAGTTATATATCTACTATTAGTATATACGCTTAGTAGCTATAGGCTTATAAATATAAAAAATCTAGCTTTACTATTAGTAAAGGCTTAGTATACTTATTAAGTATAAAATATAAGTAAAATAATTAATATAAGGATTTTTACCTCTAAGCTACTAATAGCGTTTAATTATAAAGATATATAGCTATAGTTATAATTTTAGGCTATAGGACTTTAGGTAATTTTATATTAATCTATATATATTACACCTTAAGTTTAATAATTATAGTAATTTACTTAGCGCTACTGTTTTAAGCCTAGGTATTTACTACTAATAGCTTAATAAAGATCTTATAATTAAAAAGCGTGTCTATAAGTTACTTAAGGCGTAGGATTTCTTAGTTAGCCTTAATAACTTTTAGCGTAATTAAATATTTAGTCTTTAGTATTATAAAGAAGCCCTTTATTATTAATTTAATAGTATCTTAGTAGTAGCTATATAGGTAGAAATCCTATACTAGGCCTATTACCTAATTTAAGATTATTATTACTAAGTAGTATTTTATATAGCCTTATTTAAGATTATAAAAGTCTAGCGCTAAGTAATTACCTAGCGCTATATTTATAATAGATTTATAAGGCTAGTAGTAAATCTACTACTTTATTTTACTAAGACTATATAAATTATAGTCTTATATTATTATAGTGTTAACTTAGGTTAAATATACTCTATATATAGTATTTATAATCCTTTATAGAGCCTTAGCACCTAAGTAGCTAAGACGCTTATACTATATTATTATATTACTATAAAGTAGTTATTACTATATTAACGTTATATATTTATTTCTTACTTATAAGGTTAGTAGTAAATTATTAGTAAAGTGTATAGTAAAAGCGCTTTTACTTTCTTAGCTATAGCTATATTACTTATAATATTTAAGCACTTATTAGTTAGCTTATTCCTTAATATAGCCTATAAGGCTATAATCTATACGCCTTAAGTAATTATTACCTAGGCTTATATCTTACTATATACCTTACTAGTATAGCCTTATAAAAGAAATAAGTAATATAGTAAATACGCTATAATATATTATATTATATATATAGAGCTTTATTAGTAAGCTATTAGCGCCTTTTAAAGTAATCTCTATAGTACTATATCCTTTAATTATAACTTAGGTAGTACTAGCTTAAATATAGTTACTAATTAGGGCTACTACTAATATAACAAACTATAATATATAGTTAAATATATAGTTAGTAGTACCTAAATTAAGTAAGGCTAAATTACCTAGCTTATAGCCTTATAAAGTAGTATAAAAAGCTACCTTTATATAGTATTTACTATATAGTTAATATAACTTAGCCTTAATTCTTTATACTTATTTAGTAAGGTTAAGATTACTTATAATATACTTATTAACTTATTACTAACGTTATATATTTACTAACTAATTACTAGGCCTTTATAATTTATTTATAAAGTAGTAAAGTTATAATAAATAAGTACTAAAGTACGTAAGGCACTTTACCTTTTTACCTATACTTTATTAGTAGTAATACCTCTTATTATTAAATTTACTATCCTTTACTACGCCTTTAGTATATATTAGGCTATTATTATTATTACCTCTAGTTAGGCTAAATACGCTATAGCCTGCTTAGCTATAATATAGTAAGTTATTAGTAAAGGCTTTAACCCTCTTTAGCGCTATCTTATAAAAAGACTACTAGTTAAGATTATTCTAATTACTTATTATTTTACTTATTACTATATATAAATCTAGCTAGGCGCTAAGTGCACTACTTTATAATATAGTAGTAAGGTTATTAAACTAAATTAATAGCTATTAGTAGTTAAGTAAATTAACTTATACTAATTTACTATAGGCTACGTTCTATTTATTAAGCTATATAGTAAGATTTTTTTTAGTAGTTAAGGCCTTTTGCTAGGCTTTTACTAACACTTTACTATATTTATTATAAGTATACTTTATATGCTCTTCTTTAGTTATTCCTACTACTATACTAAGCTTATTAAGCTATTTAGCTAGTAATTTATTAGATTTATAATATCTTTCTTAAAGATCTATAGATATAGTAGATTTAACTATATTAGCTATATTTTTAACGTTTTTTTACTAAGTAGTATACTTATATACTTCCTTATAATAGTAGCTTATCTAGCTGTTTAAGTATATAAGATTATATAAGTTAAGATTATCTAGTGTTATTATATATTTAGTTTTATATATAAGCTTATTAGGTATAGCTATAATAGCCTTACTTCTTACTATATATAGCTATATAGTTACTTACTAGGATATCTTAGTAATTACTATAGCTATAGTAACCTTTTAGTAAGTAGTAAGCTTATCCTTAGTTAAGGCGTATAAATATTACGTTATAAGTAGCTTTATTAGTTTCTTTAGATATATCTTAAGAATTAATTAGTCTGCTACTATAACCTCTAGGTTAATATACTCCTAGAGATTATAACGCTTTACCTTTACTTAGATAGCGTTAAGCTATATAAACTAATTACTATATAATTATAGGATAGTTACCTTATTATTATAGTTCTTATTAATTATTATAATAGTATTTAATTAGTAAATAGGTATATTAGTTATTATAGATATATATATTAAACTATTAATTATTAAATTATAAGGATTATAATAGTTAATTAATTAATTCTATTCTATGTTTTTTTAGTAAATTACTATAGAAATAGGGAAAACCCCCTATTTCTTAGTTAGGAAATCCCTAGCTAATCGTAGCAATATTATTAGTAGACTTACTACTAAAAGTAGGGCTAATTCACCGCCTATTCCCTAACAATTTACCGTAGGGTAACTATATATTTACTAGCTAATTTATATGTAATTCCGCTATATTTAACAAATACCTCTTTACTACTAGGGGTAGTAACCTCCTTCTTTAGCGCTATTATTTAGTAATAGTAGTAATAATAATAGTAATAAGCTTATTAATTAAGGCTATTTATACTATAGTATTTATATAAAAATTTATAAATCTATAGGTAAGTGGCCACCTAGTAGGGTAACCCCCCTACATAACCCTAACTAGGGTGGTTATAATAGTGTTTCTAACGCACAGACTAAAAAATAGGTTTTAGACGCTGCCAACACAACAGACTGTATTCCGAACTAAGCCTCGTCTCTACGCAGCTAACCCACTTGAAGAATACGTATTTCTTTGAGCTGGATTACCTATCTCTACACTGTAGATAGTTAAGCCGTTTTTCCCTATAATCTTTCCTACCTGAACAGTGCCTCTACGACATAATACAAACCGTTTGGAAGCGTTTCTAATCTCTTTTGGGCCTAGGATTAGGTGGCTGGTCTGGTCCAAGCGGAGACGGCTGGAGGAGAGAGAGAGAGGGAGGGAGGGAGAGAGGGAGAGAAGAGCTCGCTTAGTTCTGCTTGTGTTTGTTACTTGAAATGGAAATCCCTCTTGAAGCCAGACGGCTGTGTGTAAAAATGTTCCCATCGCGCATCGCCGTCATCATTCCCATGGATCATGATAAGTCTCAGTTATGGCCAAGTACGTTCTCTTTGTTGGTTCCCGAGACACCAACCACTGTGGGCCGTTGCGGCACCCTGGTAATTATTCACCTGTTATCCGCTGTCTTCTTAGGAAGCTTATCTGTCTTTAAACCTGAGCGCGTTCCACTCTCTCTGCCCTATTTCATATTAGTTTGCATCATCCGTCAGCAACAGGTTGTGCCCACCGTCTACCCCATCATCATCATGAGTTCAACGCACTGGAGAATGCATCACAACCGGGCCAAGCTCATTATAGCCGCCGTATCCCTGTTCCTTGGCATCCTTGCCCTGATTGGCGCCGCCAATCACAAAGACGGCCGCAACGCTCGCTATTACGCAGTTGAACCCGCAGATCAGCACGTCCAGACGACGGCAACGGCAGCCAAGGCGTCTATTTGCCGCGCCCACCACGCCATCTCGATGCTCCTGCTGGCCACAGCAGTAGGCTGGCCGACGCTGAACGAGTTTGTTGCTGTTGACGTCAGCAGGACCCCCTTCGCCATGGAGGTGCGGGACAGACACGACGAGGACAGGGGTGGTGGTGACGCCGTGCTGCTTGAGCGGCAGAACACGGCCGTGCTCCGCGGATGGACCGAGACATATGAGAACCTGCTGCATGGAAGACGGCGTGCCGCCGCCCCTGGCCAGTCATAGGATACAAACAACATAGACGATGACGAAAATGACAACAAAAACAAGAACAACGGCAACGGTAACGGCAGCAGCAACTATGAGGGCGGTGACGACGAAACAGACCAGGTGATTGAAGTCCTGATGCTTGTTGGCACAACTCTGCGGAACCTAGATGCCAGGGTAGTCTACCTCTACGACCTACTCCTACAGATGGAGGCAGCAGGCGTATTAGCTATGAAGAAGCGGCGCAGCAGTAAGGGCGGCTGCGCCAGGGAAATTGCGCAGGACGCTGTGTCGTGCCCCAGTGGTATAAGGGAGTGTAAATGGATTATGATGGATTGGTTGAAATGGGAGTACGTGCGCTGGGGGGTGTGGCCTAGCGCTGATTCTGGTGTTCATGGATAATCCTGAGGTACTACTCTCTCCGTTTGTATGTGTGGATGTTGTTTCTGTCCTCTTTCTCTCTCTTTCTCTCTCTCTCTCTCTTTAACATTCTCTTACATAGTATAGAGGAATAGGACGGAAGGGCGGCTGAGTTGTGATTGAGAAAACGCTTTGATTGAGAAATAACGAACGAACAAGCTATTTCCAATGCCGACCAGGTTTTGTTCTTCAGCACTTGGTTTAACAACAACCAGATCTAAATAACCAAACTTCCTAGCACTACGTGCGTCACCAAGTCAGCATGGCTAACTTGGCCTTTTCGAGCGATATGGCTCAACAGGACGACAATTCCGGTTCTCGTCCTAGCCCTGCTGTGTCCTTTGAGGGCCAGCAAGTTGTCCAATGCGGAG
The DNA here is from genome assembly GCF_000149035.1 of Colletotrichum graminicola M1.001. NCBI lineage: Eukaryota > Fungi > Ascomycota > Sordariomycetes > Glomerellales > Glomerellaceae > Colletotrichum > Colletotrichum graminicola. The sequence continues at coordinate 31,290 of NW_007361120.1, forward strand.
ATAGTATGCAACCCCCTTCCTCCCAAACGCAACACCAATAGCGCCCTCATGTTTGGGACCTGATGCTACGAGAGCAAAAGGCTGACCTGGTGACGCACCGCACTCTCTAGCTTTGCTTGACGAGTTGGCTGCTAAGCATAGGAGCAAAACGGGTAATGGCGGCCGCCTTAAAGTGGACCTATCAGAAAGAGCATAACAGATACTGCGATTTCTTGAGAATGACAATGCCGCATTCCAACAACACTGGAGAAATGGCCGAGAAGAACTTGAGGGCATTGACCCCGGCTTTGCGTGGCTGAAGAAGAAGGCTACTAGTAGTACACCAGGGCTTGATGAGCTGGTGTGGATGCCCAGCTGGGAAACAGGCCCAGGAGTGCTGTGGGGATACGTCAAGGTTTACGTAAGGAAATTCATCGACCTTGATGCAACTAAGGGTGGGATTACAGGAGAAAAAGAAGCACAAGGAGACGATGGTGCTGCCGCAGCCGGGACCGAGCCAGCCATAACTGCTACCGCCTTGCCTGGGGTTGTTGAGAGAGGACCTAACAATGACGCGCCGACCGCTGCAGACGAGAACAAATTGCCAAAGTCTTGCTCTCTAGCTGAGAGCGGCTGTGGAGAGGGCGCATTAGGCATGCCTGGAACGTGGCTGTTAACGGAAACGCTAGCCAGACCCTCGAATCGGCCGATAAGCGGAACAAAGGGGGAGCTGCTGGTGACGACAAGGCGCGGCAAGGCTGAGCAAGCTGGTCCGGTACCATCGCGCAAGGGCAAGGAGATGGCGGGCCCCAGCGGCGCAGATGTCCGGGTGGTGCAGCAGAAACTTGCAAGCATGTTGCTCTTAGAACAGCCCGGACCGTCTTGACAACAGCCTGCAACTGTGTGTGGCAATCGTTATCTAGAAGCGTGGCGGAACCCTCCCTGGATAAATTTGCAAACTACGTCTTGTACGCAACCGCAATGGCTTTGTTGCGGGGTGTTTTGATCCCTGAGCCGCTGCAGCCGCTAGGGGCCATCAACCCCAGATGGTATTAATGGTATAGAGAAGCACATGGCCATCACCGACAAGACTAAGGCAAGCGTTAGTGAGGGGAGGTGAGTATTTAGTAGATGTGACCTGGGTGTGTATTGCCGGGAGGTCCCCAGAAACTGTGCAGTGAAACGGCGGATGCGAGCAGACGAGGTGGCTGGTCATCTGGCGTGGAGGGAAGAATTGGGCCACTGATGGGAATGGAGAGATAATATGGGAGAAGCTAATATGATATGATGAGCAGGTGCCCTGTGAGGAGCCTTCTCCTTTACCACCATCACACACACCACTACAGACCACTAATACTACTACTATCTATGGCGATATTGTTGCTCCTCTACATTGAATAACACCGTTTTGGCAGCCTTAGTGGAGCTTGTTGCATTGTCTTCTTGTGCCTGCAGAGCGCACGCTTGGAGGCAGAATCTGCTTGGGTTAACAGCTATCTAGGTACTTGTAGGTACTGGGACGATAGCTGGTACCAGTTGTACTGATACGAAAGCAGCACATCTTGATGCATCACCGCCCCTCGTCCTTGAACTAACACTAATAGAGGAACCTCCTACTCTAGCACTTAGGCCTCTTAACGCCGCTCTCAACACCCTAAAGGAGGCCGTCATCGCTTAGGAGTTGGCTAAGCGGGGCGCCGCCGTTCTCGCAGCCTGGAATACGGTCTGGAATGTGGATGAATACGTCGTGGCAGCTGAAGCTGACATGTCGAGCGACGGCGACGCCGGCGACAACAACGGCAAATATGTTAATAGTACCCCTCGCCTATCTTACTTTAATGATTAGGCCTACTATAACGTAGTGTCACGATATATGTCACAATAACCCTACGCGTTAAGTTCATGCGTTTATGCATTTCCACATTCTGTAACAGTACTGACTAGTGCTGTATTATGCGGCGTCTCACTCGTTCCTATATAACTAGGTCGCCACTAGCTAGTCACTCGTTTACATCTATTCAAGCCTTTTAGACCTTATTTATCCTATGCCCTGCTGTGTGCTCTAACTCGTGACAGTAGATCCCTTAGTCTTGATCCCCGTCTGCGACATGATCTTTGGTCCATCTCATTCGCCCTTCGCCCAGCGCGTTCGCTATCGACTGCGGTCGCTCGCCAAGGCCCACAAGACAGATGCGCGCGTCCTGTTTTGCTCTGGGCACCTGCGTTGCCATCGACAAGTCTTGTCTCGAGACCCTCCATTCCCTTTTCAAAAGTCGTGCTGACGTACATAAACTAAGAAATGTGATCGTACCAAAGAGTACGCAGGTCATCTGTTTTGTTTACTGCAATTGAATGGTAACATAATACTTATAAGGCCAAATGATATCTAACTCATAAGAGAAAGCTTTTTACCCCGCTTCCGTTCTCAAGCATTTTCCTGGCCTGTTTCCTCCTGATAGAGGAAATGCCAGTTTGTTTGTTTGTTTGAGTATTTAACGCCTGGAAGTCCCTGTCAAGGGCAAAGGGCGCTCAAGCGGACTACGGACTTGACTACTATACAAAGAGTGCCCCGCCTGCTGCCACAGTCGAAGAGTATATAAGCCAGAGCCAGTAGCCTCCACCTGAGAGAGTCTTTCACGTGCTTTTCCGTCCTGTTAGAGGAAATGCCAGGTGTCAGAGGGCTAAGCCGATACCAGGAAAAGTTGGAACCTGGTTCCACGGTAACATTGCTAAGGTACCCTAGGAATGCATGCCAATTCGGATTGGGGCGTTATGCACACAGAGATACGGTTTTAATATGTATAACGGATAAACGTGTTAATTACAACTATTAAAGGATTCTAATTAGGCCCCCCGCATCGTTGACCAGTAACAGGAGGGTTAAGAGTACTTAAGTGATGTAATAAGATAATATCAACGTAGACACCTCTGTCCGTAGTCTAACAGGCTCTAATACTGGCGCTGATGCAATTTGGCGTCCTGTCATTCGGTTTACACTATGTTAGACAATGTGACTAGAAACATTTGGAATAAGCATAACAGAAGGTGAGGCGTTACCGTCGTTCACGCCATTATACCGGGTCGCCTTGGCGTTTCGTCGTCTACCCTTACGTTTTTCGCTTCCGGTTCTACTTACGTTCTTGTCTGCATGGAACAATGAATGCATGTAGTTCTTCGAATATTGCAACATCACCTGCAAGTAGGTTCTCGTTTCCGGCGCACCAGACAATCTATTGGAAGCTAAGATCCTAAGAAAGCAGCATATTTCAGTCTAGGGGATTATGTGGTCGATTCTGCGATAACTGGGCCTTTGCTATTTTGCAACAATCTTTGTGCTGGTGTTCTAATGTATATCCTGTCTTAGGAGCAACAGAAGCGTCGTCGTGTGATAGCCCATGTCCCGGGTATCCGTATGAGAGTTGCGGGGGTAAAGGCCTTTTCAGCTACATATCGCTGCGCAAAATCACCTCGTCTCAGAGCAGCATTGACTCAGCAGCGAAAACTCCGACACAAATCTCAATAGAGACGTAGTATAAGACACAAATTATTAACCACACAATTACCAAGACACTCACACAAATGGTCATTAAAACGAATAACGACTTGGCCCTTCCATCAGATACTTCTAATATCGTCACGACTGCCCTCCCATCAATAACAAAGTCGTCATCACCAGCTTCAGGTAAAAGACTTAACCGGACGCAAATTGCCGGCATTATTGGAGGACCGCTCGCCACGGCCTTGTTAGTATTGGCTATTGGCGTATGGAGCCTCTACAAACGGCGTTTATCTTTAGAGCAGGACGATTCAAAAAAAACAGACTTCCATAGCTCTTCAGCAATCAACTAATGATACATTCTATGAATACCTTTCAGTATCCAATCTTACTGGTTTATTGACAAAAAGCTATACAAGCTACCCCTACACCTATTGATCACCCGACTGATCAGCGTGTGACCAACAGACCAGCAAGCCAATACTACTGTTACCGATTATCGATCTCAGCAATACTATTAGCGGAAAACCCTACTGTCGGATTACTGACCGTAACAATATGCTGTTTGTTACAACAAGGTGCGGACAATTCACCTTTCGATGTCCAGTTATGGGATTTAAAAACTGCAACGCATATGTTTAACGCCAGATGGACATCATTCTTAAAGACACAGTGGCAGACTCATACTGCGACGACATTGTGGTAGCCTTTCAAGGAGGTATTGACAACCACGTCAACGACCTGGAGCAGATGTTTCAAAGGTTGACCGAACGTGGCATTGGGACCTGACAAGTCCAATGTCAGATTTCCGACAGCAATTGTTTTGGACAAGATGGTTGACTGATTTGGACTCACCACGCCAGACGAGAAGCTGCAGGCCATCAGAGGCATCGACGACATTGAAGGCACTTAAGCACTTCCTCGGCCTTGGCAGTTCACTACGTCACTACATTCCACAATACGCCACCATCGCTCAACCACTGGAAGAACATCGCAAGCAAGATCAAGATGGAAAGCGTAACGCTAGGCAACGCCTTCAACCAATTAAAGACAGCAATGACCACGCAACGCCATACAGCCCATCGCATTCCTTTCCCGCACACTCAGCGACGCTGAAAAGCGATACTGGTCGACCGAGCTCGAAGTCACAGGCTGCGTATGGACCATCACCAAATGTTGCTACTGGATACAGAGCACGCAGGTTGAGCCAGTAATCGTCTTCACGGACCACAAAGCCATTGTGGACATTCAGTCACGACAGGTCAACGGCATTACTAACTCTACAGCACGCACTACAGCAAACAAAAAGCTCATTAGAGCTATGGAATACATCAGCCAATTTGACATCAAGATACTCCACAAGCCAGGAAAAGACCACTTGGTTCCGGACGCGCTCAGCCATCCAAGGCGCCGACGCCATTCGACCTCCTCCAACTGGACCCGCGCGTGACGCCCTTCCATCTGCCGAGAGACGCAGCCCACATCGGGTCCAAGAACCACGACGCCGTCCTCAAGGCCTTTGTGAAAGCCGACTAAAAAGGTAGAGAGGTGTAGAAGGAGAGGCGGTGGGAGTTACATGAGGAGTAGATCTTTGTCTCAGTGCCCATTGTCGCCTGCCTACTTAGTGGTCCGTCATTCATCGGCTTGTAGACCAGCACAAATCATTCAGATAACTAAAATCATCGTTGGTTGCCCTTCCATTCCGTGTCCCAGGTCGAGGCAAGCGCCATGGTCCGTCCGCCCAGGTCTCAAAAACCATGTGAGTTTATCATTTTTGTCGTCTCACGGCCTTCCCCACGAACTAATGACAACAGACGGCGAGCGGCGACGAGCATGTTCAGACCCACTACGTAATTTGTCTTCCTTTTGTCACCCGTGGCCTTTCGAATTGAGGAGACATAAGATGACCTCCCCTATCCACCCCCTCACCCCACGGCTGAAAAGTTGTGTGCCTGACGGATGAGCTTTTCTTAGGTGGCATCAATCGGCTGGCCAAATGTCACAAGGCACGGCATCTGGCCATGGAAAAAGTCACGTCGTCCAGGCCGTCGGTTAACCATAAACGGCGTGCCAGGCAGACCTGGCGGTTCACAGAGCGATTCGGAACAAACAGCAATAGTCAGCAAAACCTAGACGATCTCATCAAAAAACACGACCCAGGATACGTCCTCCTGAACCACCTTGTCTGACGCGACAACGCGGAACAGGGTGACGAAGAAGAATAGATTGAGGCATAGCAAAAGAATAAGTGCTCGTTCGTGTCATAGATAAAGATCAACTCAAGGAAGTGGCTGCAGGAACAAAACAAATAGCTCCAAGAGGTGCCGATAAACAACCGTCATGGGGTGTTGGAAGCGCAGCCTGTCGACAAGCTTATCGACCAGCCAGCCAAGCAAAAGACGACAAGAACGGGGACAGAGATAAATTCCTGCTGAGCCGAATGTTAGAAATCATGGGGGCGAGTTCCTCAGCCAGCAGGGGGGAAAAGCGAGGACGCCGCTATTACCTTGTGTAATCATCAAGTGCTGGCGCATGTGTCTCCATGTGTATTGAGCGCCACCTTATTGTTGCCACAGAATCCTTAAGAGACATGGATAGGTAGCGGACGGGAATAGGTTCAAGAAACTGCAGAAATGCCGGCAGCAGGCACTTGCATATGCGGGATGGGCAAACTAGCCGGCAAGCTCAGGCCCGCGCTCGAGACGGAGCAGGAGAGATCGTCCAATATCGGAGGTTTTGAGCTGGTGAAGGGCCAGAGCAATCGCAATGGCGCAGAAGCAACCCAGCTCGTCACGCATCCCAATACGTAAGGGCCCGTAGGTTCTGAACTCAATGAACTCGTCGTCTCCCAGATGCAAAGCAGGAAGTGTCGTCTGTTCCATGTCGGTGATGTATGTAAGATATTTATCAGTAAAAGACGCGTGAATAAGCCAGAACTCGTCCTTGTCGAGGGAGATCATCAGCCGGTGATGCTTGTCCAAGTCAGGCCTTGCCTCATCATGGCCCAACGATGACGACGGCAGGGGATTATCCCCAGCCCGTCTCACCCGCAGCTTGCCCCCGCGTAGGTCGTGCGACAAGATGGCCACAGTCTCGGCCGTTTCCTCCCGCAAGATACGTTGCTGGGCACTAGCCCTTGGGAGCGGCTTAAGCTCAAAGAAAGCAAACGGACTGCCTTTCCTGGAGGGGTTGTTGGTTGAATAGAAGGCACCGTCAGGGCATGCAACGAACAGCCCATTCCGGCGGCCAGACTCTCGGTTCCCCCGGCCCTTGCCAAACGTGTACGGCACCTCCTCCGGTCGGACTTGAATACATGAGCTGGAGATGCGGGAGAGTGTGTATGCGTAGAGGGCGTGGAAGAATGCGGTGAAGAAGGTCGAAGTTTGGGTCTCGTAGGATGTACGGGAGCGGGCAAAGGCAGTCTGCCGGGCGTAGGGGGGATCATCCTGCGACGGTGGTTGGGGAGTAGGCGGTTTCCCGATGGCCGCGTCGTCTTGGAGTGATAGAGCACGTATTGCAGCGAGACAGCCCATCAGAGGATCGTCTTGTCGTGACTTGGATGGAGTCTCGAGTAGGTCAGGAGAGGGCAGGGCAACCAGGTTCGTCTCGTCTTCGCACTCGATTTCGCAGGACCCAACTGCGGGCTTGGCGTAATCCAGCTTGGCGATGTCACGCCCAAACTCATTATGAGATGAGAAGATGACGGCGGGAGTGGCCTGAAGAGCCGGGGAGGCTGGCCCGGGGGACCGCAGAAGCTTCCAAAGGGAGAGTATAGGAAGAAAGGGACCCAGCACATCATCGCTGAAGGCTTCTTCTTCGTCCGGGTCGTTTGCGCCGTCGCCGCCGGGGCGTGGGTTCGGGGTGGAGGGCGAACTGATCTCCTTGATGAAGGCCTCAAGGGCACCCTTGGTACCAGCCTTGTGCTCGATGATGCGCTCGGCGAGATGGAGGTCGTTGCGGTCGAAAAAGCCACCACATTGAAGGTTTTGCATAGCAGCGATCGATGGAAGCCGGTGTGGCCAAATGGCTCGAAGTTGGAGGAAGGCAGCGTGGGGCATCGTAGATCCAGAGAATGCCCGGTGCTCGTCCATGCTGCCAAGGGACGTGTTTTCTAGGTTGGCTTCCCTTGCGGCCGCGTGCCATTGCGTGGGGTTGGCTGGTATAGATGATGGCGCCATGAGGTGCGGCGGGGGGGTGTTGGGGTTTCCCGGCAGGGCTTTCCCTGATACGCGAAAGAGGGGCAGAGGGTCTCAAGGCGTTTTCCGAGAAGCGAGAACCCAATTGGAATCATCGGTAGTGGCGGGGTAGTGGCGGTGGCGGCGCGATCGGTGCATCGCGCAAAGTTATGGAGAGAAAGTCGATGCATTCGGGAGAAGAGAAGAATGGCATCTCTGCCTGCGACTGTTGGTTGGCCTTTGGCGGCGGGCCTGTGTCGTCATCGAATGCCTTAGGTAATCGCAGGGTGGGTACCTGCCAGAATAGCCGCGCTGACTCATCAACAGTTAAGTGGAGGCATACAGCACGGGTTGCCTTCATGGTTGCTAGGTCATTATGCTTACCTAAGTCGGTAAACAAGACTGACGTTCTTTGTGTGTCCGCGCGCGCCGGGCGCGTCCAGCCCGGTGAACATATTCACAATCATCAAAGGATTCCGCACCCAACGCCTAGCGCACCGTCACGCAAGATGCCATCAAATCACTCAAACGTCTCTGCGCAGCAAGGTGTAGCGACACGCTTCTGGAAGGCATTGCAGTATGTCCTCCAGGATGGCTCCCCAAAAACTACCACGGCGGTCGACTTCCTCGCCAACGATTCAAACATCGCGACTTTGAACAGCCCGTCGTCGATTACCGCTGCCGGATTTAATCTCCCCATCCCAATGAACCGTTCAGATCTCAAGTCTTGGATCGCGAACTCCCCGGCCCAAAGCCACTCTTCTACTCTCCTCCGCCCGCCACCATCGGCGTGCCCCCCAAGGCAGTCCTCTCCTCGGACGGCCTACGAATGGGCGGCATACCTAGACAACACCCGTTCCGCCCTGCTCCACGGCAGCAAACTCTGCGAACCAGCGACAACAGACTCTTGGCGTGAGCTTCTATTCAACGGCGGCCAGCCGGTACCCAATGGACCCTGCCGCGCATCCTGGGAGATGGTTTCCTTGGTTGAAAGTGGCAACTTCGTCAACTGCATCCTTTCTGACACAGAGGAGGCCCCGGCGTCATCGCTCCTCCGCACCGAGCTGGTCTCTCTTCTCGCCCTTGTCTGCCGCCAGATTTGTGGCCTTGAGCCGCGACAGAGGACGAGCCCCGCAGACTGGCAGGTTTCTGTTCGGTCCCCCTCGCCCTTATTTCGCCGTGACATCCTTGCTAACTGCAGCCTCTCAGATGACTCTCACGACCTTCACCCCGTCCCGGGTCCGTGTCTGCAATGCTCACCTCGATCCTATACTTCCGAAACTCTACATCGCTATACACCTCGACACTCCTATTAACAATCTGGTCGGGCCCGAGTCTGAGGAGGGATGGCTGGACGTAGTGGGATGGCTTACAGCCGCACCATCAGCTACTAAGCTGCATGTCGGAAAGAGAAGGGAAGAGCAGAACGATAAGGCTGCTTCCGAAAGGCTGTTCTCTGGGTCTAGCAACGGCACAAGCAGCTCCGGTGACTCGTTGGCGTCGTCCAACTAAGTTACCTTCAGCTGCCTTACGCCACCGTTGCTGCCGCCGTTTTACCCTTTCGAAGCTTTGGCGAGGGCTCAACCAGCAACCGTTGATCCCCCGGGGGGGGGGGGGGGGGGGGGGGGGGAGGGGGGTTACGTCAGGGTCTGTGCAATCCATAGAGGCGTTGTGTGGGGGGTTTGTGCATTCACTTGCATTATTATACCATGTCATAATACCACAGAAGCGAGGCGTTTGGTTAGGTATTGTCTTTATTCCTTGTAATACTATACGATTCTTGTGCGAAGAATAATTGCGCAGACTTTTCCCCGTCCGTTCTAATCACGTCGCGGGTAAACTGAAGCGCCACGTCGTCTGCTGCGGCAGGAAATGATCGTAGCATTTAACGTCGGTCCCACTGGCTCTGTCTGCTGCTGTGTCCAGGAAAATTGATGCCTGTTTGACGCCCGACTTTATCCTAAGGCCATGGCGATGGCTAGCCCGTAATCCAATTCCTTCAGTCGGTCGGCGAAAGTAAGGTGATGTCAGGTGAGGGCCCGCAGGCAGACAAGGACTGGAGATGGCGGTGCTCCTATGTTTCATTCCATCGGCCAAGAGCCACGCCAAAGACATACGCCACAAGGCAACAAACGGCCTACAGTCTGTTGCGTTGGCAGCGTCCAAAACCTCCTTTCAGTCCGTGCGCTGAAAACACATAATTGTGAATTTTGGCTTGATGCCAGCCCGGCCGGGCCCATCGTGATAGATAACGGCGATGCCAGCCCGGCCAGGCCTATCGCGCCATCGCGATGGGCTGGCATTGCTGTTGCCTATCGCGGCCGGGCTGGCATTAAGCCAAAATTTACAATTGTGAGTTTTTAGCGCACGGACTGAAAAGTAGGTTTTGGACGCTGCCAACGCAACAGACTGTACCCGCTTATTGGATATCTGCATACACCGTGTACACGAACTATGATGTTGCACAGCGCAACACAAAAATCGTTGTACCCCGTCTTCCATCACATCGAGCCAACGAGACGGGAACAATCAACCAAAAAATCCCCATCACCAATCAGTTCAACCTTGGTCCAGAGGCAAAGTATTGGTAGACAGATTCGGGCCCGGGTCTGTCTCGTATGGTTCAGTGACGTTGTTGTTCATGTCGGTAAGGCCTTGGTCTCCATCAGAACTGGCACACCCGTCTAGCAGAAGACGATGCCGTCCGAACGAGGTCTCTGCGGCAAGAGACGTCATGCCTGTAGACGGGCTATCGTAGGACGTATTGGTAGAGCCAGTATCTTGAGACGAACTATCGCGGCTGAACCGTGTGGCTGTTTGGTCTGACAGTTGTGGCCTGCCAATTGTGGCCTACCAATTGTGGCCTGTCAGCTGTGACCTGCTAGTTGTACTATCTTCAGAGACGAGGAACCAACCACCGCCACTCCAGAATTACAGCATCTCAGCCAGAAGTGCCAGCCCACCCAAATCAACCAAAATAAATCAAAGTCAATTAGTACTCAGTAAAGAGAACAAAGCCTGACTGTAACAGTAACAGCACGTGTGTAGGCGCATGCTTCCTCGAACTTGTCGAATCTTTGCTGCAATGGCCAGGGAGCGTTGTTCTTGAGCGTCTCGACGTCCTCACAGCCGCAGCCACAGCCATGGTGGCGGCAGTCAGTGCACGATTTCCAGTGCTAAAATCGTGCGCTAGCCACCGAGGCGTACGTACCAATGGGTCATAAAATCAGGACCTGTTAGTCAGTACTGAGGGGGGTGTTTTCCCTTCTGCATCATCATTAGCAACCTTCAAATTGACCTTTTGTTTTGGTCCAATTCATTCAGCTCCCATTCACACTGTCTATTCTGCGTGTACAGCCAGCCCGCATTACGTGGAAACAAACCCTCCACAAAGGGTCGGCAACACCCTCATCTGCAACAACTGCCCAGGTTGGAAAGACGCCCAGTTTCTGTCACAATGGTGATGATCATGGCTTGTATCCACGTGCGACACCCGGGGGCATTCAGCCGCCTGCGCCACGTGGGTGGCGGTGCGCAGCGCTCCAAGACGTTCATCCTGACAAGATGACCCCTCCTCCAGCTTGTAGGCTTGGATGCATTCCAGCTGGTCAAGGGTGATTACACAGTTGTTTGTCCGTGTGGAAGAGTGCAGTATTACGACTACAACGTTCCGAATTGTAGGATCCAAGGCCAGCGGATGCTCAGGCCCGAGGCTGGCCGGGCTGGCTGGGCTGGCCGGATCAACCATGTGGCCGGGCCCACCCACTATGGGTTGCGGTATTTGAAGGCTGCCCATCTGGCTGGCCACGATAGTTACTCTTCCCCTCTTTGCGCATGATAGGAATCAACAGTTAACCCCTATTATTCGTCACTTCCACCAATACGTACGGTTAACCGTATCACCACCCTGGTGTAACTAACAGAAGCATTTGGTGTGGGTGGGTTAAAGTGTACACTTTTTTTTGCAAGGCGTGTGCCTGTTTTTTGTCACCCACTCGGAGTGTTAAGGTAACGACCAGTCTGCTGTACGGGCCCGTGCCACTCTGTGGACAAGTAACTCCTTGTTGTCGTCATTTAATGTAAGGGGAAAGAGTTTAGCTAATCAAATACTTACGTCCCGCGTTTAGTTTTTTTGTAGAGCGAGAGCAGGGTGCAGGGTGTCAACTTGTTAATAACGGCCTGTTAATAACTGTCTAGTGTGCTAGTGTCGGTTGCGGTTACCAGGCATAGAGGGGCCATGGGGCGGCATCTGTGCGCATGCGTAGTAGTACGCGCGGGACTTTCGCCCTGGCGGCCACCTATTTCCCCTGAAGTCAGCATTAAACCCAATGGGGCAGTATGAGGGGCAAACCTAGGGGGCTGATGTGGCCACATCCGTGCCCATACATAACCACCTCACCCACCCGTCGCGTCGCCAGTTGATTCAACCCTCCTTCACATCACCATTATTTATCCCTTCATTGACGGCAAGGTTGGCGTTTCTATTTCTTGCTAGGCTGACAACTTTAATATCGAAAAGTATGAATTAACTGCTGTGGCTGACTCATTTGCCCTGCTGCCAGACGTCAACTGTAAGACCACTTAGCCAGGCGACAACTGTCTAATAGTGGGGATTGTAATGGTTGCTTGATTGATTCTGTCAAATGTGGCGGAATTACACGTGAATTAGCCGGCGAATGCACGGTTGCCCTACGGCGAATTGTCGGGGAATGGGCGGTGAATTGGCCCCACTTTTGGGGGTAACTTCACCAATAATATCGCCAGGATTAGCCGGGGACTTCCCAACCAAGAAATAGGGGTTTTTCCCTGTTTCTATAGTAATTTATAATAGTTATAGATATATATAACAGAATTAATTAAGTAACTATTATAATCTCTACTATTTACTAGTTAATAGTCTAATATATACGTCTGTAATAACTAATGTGCCTATCTACTTATTAAATACTATTATAATAATTAACAAGAACTATAATAATAAGGTAACTATCCTGTAATTATATAGTAATTAGTTTATATAGCTTAACGCTATCTAAGTAAAGGCAAAGCGTTATAATCTCTAGGAGTATATTTATTAAATAGTAAGGATTATAATAGTTACTTAATTAATTCTATTATATATATCTATTTCTATTATAAATTACTATAGAAATAGGGAAAACCCCCTATTTCTTAGTTAGGAAGTCTCTAGCTAATCCTAGTGATATTATTAGTAAAGTTACCCCTAAAAGTAAGGCTAATTTACTACCTATTCCCTAATAATTCGCTATAAGGTAACTATATATTTACTAGCTAATTTATATATAATTCTACTATATTTAATACACCCCCTTAGTGCTAGTAGCGTAATTAATTACTATAAAGCCTACACTAAATATTATCTATATATAGCCTATTTATTTATTAATTATCCTTTAATATCTTATATATTATTTTTCTTTATTTAGTAGTAAAGCTTTACTTTATTATTAGCTAATTCCTACTATTAATTTACTTTAAGGCGTATATATTAGTTACTTATATTTAATTAAGCTATAAATATAGTAAATTATAGCGCACTAAGCGTCTTTATTAATCTATTAGCTATTAATTTAGTAGACTTCTTATATTTAATAGTAATTAAATTTACTACTACTTTTTAGTGTAGCTAGGAGTTATAAATATCTATATACTATAGCCTTATCTATAATTAAATAAGCTCTTTAGTAATAAGCCTAATAGTTTAGGTATTATTATAGCTAATATAAATAGTTAGTAGCTATTTAGTAGCTACTTACTTATTAAGTAATAATTTAGTTCTTAGTTATATTAATAGTTAAATACTTAGTATAGTAATTAACTTACTAGTAAAAAGCGCCTCTTTTATAGTAAATAATAAGGCTAGTACTTTAGCCTTAGTAGTTAATATTATTACTATATCTTATTTATTAGCTTACTAGAAGATAAGCTCTCTAAATAGCTTTAGTATATATACTTATAAGCTGTAATAGTCTAGTAAGTTATTAGTAAATAAGACGTCTAAGGTAACCTCTAACGTATTATTTTTACTACTTAGTGTTACTTTATATTTAAAGTAAAAGTACTATATTTAATAAAAATACCTAAGTACTTAATTTACTACCTTTTAGTAATTTAGATTTAGATTATAGTTAAAGTAAGTAAGCTAGCTAGCTATAAAAGTAATATCTAGCTAAGTTATTACTACTATATAAAGAATTATCTTTATCTTTTATTAATATTAGTTAACCTCTTATAATAAGGCTATATATTTAGTAAGTAGTAGCTTAGCCTTTACTATAAGTAATAATTTATTATATTTATATTTATTATTTATTAGCAGTAGTTTTATTATTTTATTATAGTATACTACTTATAAAAGCTAGAGATAGTAGTTACTTTAGTTATAAATTACCTTAAGGCTAAAGAACTATTATAATAGGCCTCTACCTTTAAGGTAGTATTATTACTAAAGGGCTACTATCTTATTACTTACTTATGTTTTATTTATATAGTAATAAGCTAATATATAGTTATTAATATAAAAAAAGAATATAATATAATCCTTTTTCTAATAGTAGTTCTTACTAGACACTTAGTAAAAGCCTTATATAGTAAGTCCTTTTTTAAGGTGCTTTTACTATAGTAGAGGAGATTATTAAAGCCTATAAAGTGCTTTTAATAACTAAAAGATCTAGCTAGTAATTTAGTAGCCTAAAAGTATTTTTATAAATACTACTTTATTAATAGTAGTATAAATAAATATATTTACTATATTATATTAAAGTAGTTTTAAGTTAAAGTAAGTAGCTATTACTATAAGTATTTTAAATAGTATACTTACTAATATAGCTATATAAGTATCTTATAAATCTTTTACTTATTAGTTACTATAGATAATAAGTCTTACCTTAAATTTAGTTAATTAACTATATTTATTAAGCTTATAGGTATATACCTAGTAGTAGCTAAAGGCTTAATACTTTTTAGCTACTACTTATAGCACTATTACTTAAGATTTTAATATTTTATACTTATATAGATACGCTATTTTAGTGTCTTTAAATTACTTTTTATATAGGTAGCCTTTTAACTATCTATAGATTAGTAGAGGGTATAGTAACTTCTAATATATACCTATTAGCCTATAAGGTCTAGTAACACCTTTATTATATACTAGTAATTTACTAGTAATATCTTTATAATTATTATACTTATTAAGTATTATATAGTTAATTAAGTAGCCTTAGGTATACTTTAGCTAAAAGTAGTAATTTTTACTTATTAGTTAACTTTATAATATACTAGACTATATTACTACCTATAAGCTGCCTTATATATAGTCTATAATCTTTTACTATAAAGTAAGCCCTATAAGGAAAGTAGCCTTAAATAAAGTCCTTAATATAATCTAACTACCTATATATATAGTAAGATAATACCCTTTTATAACGCCTTTAAGTAAAGTTACTACTAGCTAGAGATTACCTAATAGACTAGCTATAGTTACTTAGGAATTTAATACTGTTTTACACTTAGTAACGTCTTATAAACTAATTATATAAGGATAAGATAAGGCATAAGGGATTACTATCCTTATTATTTTAGAACTATTAGTTCTTAGTAAGTTACTAGCTTATAGGCTATTAGCCTTTAATAAATTATTTAAACTATTATTAGCTCTAATTACCTTAAGTAAGTTACTAGCTTATAGGCTATAGGCTATTAATAAATTAATTAATAGGCTATTAGCTATTAATTTAGGTATTTACTTATTATTTATTTTACTATTAGTAAGTATTTAGCTATTAGCTATTAGATTAATTAATTTAGAACTATTAGTTCTTATTTTACTACCCCTTATATTAATATTTATAAAAGCTATAAAAAAGGCGCTTAGTAGTAATAGTAGTAAAGTAGGGAGAAGTATAAATTTTACCTACTTATATAGATATTTTAGTGCGTTACCTAATTATAAAGCGCCTAGTAAAGTAATATTAGTATGTTTAATTACTTTATTTATTTCTTTATTTACTTTTTTATATACTAAGGATTAATTACTAGCTATAATTAGCTTATTAATTTATTATTAAATTACTATAAGATTAGCTTTATAAAGCTTATTAAGTAATCTATTTATTAATTTATTAAAGATTTATTTCTTATTAAATATTATATTATATATAGTAAAGACTTTATTTTATACTAAATACTAAATATAATATAAATTACTAGATATATACTTAATAAGGAATCTAATCTATATATAGGTAGTAAGCTTTTACTAGTAGTTTTATAATAGTTATATATCTGCTATTAGTATATACGCTTAGTATCTATAGGCTTATAAATATAAAAA
>NW_007361121.1:0-44162 GCF_000149035.1 Colletotrichum graminicola M1.001
AGAGAATAGAAAATAGTAAAGTAGACATACTAAGTAGAAAGACAGACTATAAAGTCTTAGTTCTAGAGGAAATATAGGTTATCCTTAAATATAATAATAATAGTAATATTATACTAGCCTAAAAACTTATTATAATTAGTAGATATAGTAATACTAGTATAACTAGAAGAATAACACCTAAATAGATTTATAAGATATATAGCGCTAGGGTATATAGATATTACGGAATTATAAAAATATTTAAATAAATTAAATAATATTATAATAAAAAAGTTATATATAAAGAAGTAGCTTTAGTAATTAAGGACTATAAAATATATAAGAAAAGTAAAAATAGTCCTTATAAGCTATATAAGTAAATATAACTACTACTAGTACTACTAAAAGTATAGTACTTAATCTTTTTAGACTTTATTATTAAACTACTAAAGTTAAGAGAACTTCTTATAAAGATATATTATAATAGTATTTTAGTTATTATTAACTAACTTATAAAGTATACTTACTTTATATTATACCTAAAGTTAAGTATAGTAAAAGACTTAGTATATACCTTTTTAAAATATATTATTAGTAACTATAGTTTACTAAAGGAAATTATTTCTAATAGAGATAAGCTATTTACCTTAAAGTTTTAGAAATCCCTAATTTAATAACTTAGTATAAATTATAAACTATTTACTATATTTTACTTATAAACTAATAAATAAAAAAAATTAATTAAATACTTTAGTAGTATTTATAATACTATATTAATTTATAACTAAGATAATTAAGTACTACTATTACTTATAGCCTAATTTACTTATAATAGTACTATTAAAGAAAGCACTTAGAACTTACTATTTTACTTAAACTATAGATTTTAGCTAACTACCTATAGAGAACCTTAAGAAGGCCTATAAGTATTAAAAGCTATAGCTAATATTAATAAAATAAGAGAACTTTAAAGTAAAGTAGCTCTAGACTTAGAATTTATTAAGGTATAAATAAAGAAATATACTAACACTTTAAGGATTAAGGGACTAATATTTAAAGAGGGAGATAATATATATCTTTTATATAGAAATATTATAATAAAGTAACTAAGTAATAAACTTAACTATAAGAAACTTAGACTATTTAAGATTTTTAAAAAGATCTTTAGTGTTAACTATAAACTTAACTTACTTAATATAATAAAAATTTACTTAGCTTTTTATATTATACTACTAAAACTAGTACTATAAGAATTAAATACTAATAACTATATTATTATTAAACTATATAAACTATAATATAAAGTTAAAAAATTATTAACTAATACTATAAAAATAAAACAAAATAATACTTAGTTAAATAAAAAGATTATAAATATAAAAATAATTTATAAGAACTAATTAAGAACCTTTAATATTCTTAGTAGCTTTTATAAGTATACTAAAGTTAAAACTTATTAAGTTTAGATTACCTTATATAGCACTTTAGTTAACTATATTAAAGGTACTACTAGACTATACTTTTTATATAGCCCCTAATAGTTTAAAAGGAACCTTAGAATCCTTAGGAAACTCCTCTAACACTTTCTAACTCTTCTTAAATACTATTCTTTTCTAAGAATAAAGCTACTTAAGCTAGGTAAGTAACTTATTTAACTTAGCTTAAGTCTTTTAGAAAGCCTTAGCCTTATTATATAATAATATAGCTCTTTTTTAGAAATATAACTTTTTAGCCTCCTCTTTATAATTAAGATAATTAGACTTTACTACTAAATAATTTACTAAAGAACTATTAGTAAAAAAAACTAAAGAATTAAAATAATAACTACTTATAAGTATAAATAGTATTTATAAATATATTATAAGATATTCT
The DNA here is from genome assembly GCF_000149035.1 of Colletotrichum graminicola M1.001. Lineage (NCBI taxonomy): Eukaryota > Fungi > Ascomycota > Sordariomycetes > Glomerellales > Glomerellaceae > Colletotrichum > Colletotrichum graminicola. Next base: position 1,852 of record NW_007361121.1, read on the forward strand.
TAAATAATAATAAGTACTATAAATATTAAAGTTAAAAAGAATTAGAAACTATATACTATAAGACTAATAATTTAAATATAGTATTATTTTAACACCTTTATTAGAAAATTAAATAATATAAAGTAAGTAATAATAAGAAAAAGTACCTTATAATTTTATTTTCTTTATATAACCTAATATAGTATTAGTATTATAAGAAATAAAGAAGTATAATTAATAACTCCTTAACTTAAGAGATATAACTTACTTATATAGGTCTTAAAACTAAGCCCTTTTAGAGAGGAGACCTAATATTATAACCTAATAAGTTATAAGCTATATTACTTTACCTAATAGAGGATAATAAGTAGTAGTAGTATTTATATAAATAAGAAATAAGGAATAAATAGATAACTCTCTAAAATAAAAGAACTATAGTATAAGTTATATAACTATAAGTATAAGATAAGATAAAGAATAAGCACTTATTTATAAGTAAGATAAGCGCTTAGTAGATACCTAAGTAAGCACTTATTTACCTTATAACTATTAGTTAAAGGAACTCTTTAGGAAATAGTTAGGACTTATATATAGGATAGACTTAGAAGCACTTAAGGATAGACTCCTATAGCTCTTTAGTAATTAACTTATGATATATTCTTTAAATACCTTTTAGTATCTAACCTTAGCGATTTAATTAATAAGAAGCTATATAAGCTGCCTTATAACCCTAAGCCTTAACTAATTACTAGGTAATTAATAAAAGATAATAAAGAAGAGGAATACTGTTAACTAGGTACTAACCTCTGCTTACTATTAGTAGAAACCTTACTGTCTAGAAACTAGCTGTAATATTCCTTTAACTAATAGTTATAAGTAATTACTATCTTTATATAAGGTAAGTGCTTAGTAAATACTAGTAAGCACTTACTTTTATAATTACTTTTTTATTTTTATATAACTTATACTATAGTTCTTTTATTCTAAGGAGTTATCTATTTATTCCTTTTTTCTTATCTATATAAATACTACTACTACCTACTATCTATCTATTAGGTAAGGTAATATAGCCTATAACTTATTAGGTTATAATATTACTAGCTAGATCTTTTAGTTATTAAAAGCACTCTATAGGCTCTAATAATCTCCTCTACTATAGTAAAAGTACCTTAAAGAAGGGCTTACTATATAGGGAGTTTACTAAGTACTTAGTAAGAATTATTATTAGAAAAAAGATTATATTATATTATTTTTTATATTAATAACTATATATTAGCTTACTACTATATAAATAAAATATAAGTAAGTAATAAGATAGTAGCCTTTTAGTAATAATACTACCTTAAAAGTAGAGGCCTATAATAATAGTTTTTTAGCCTTAAAGTAATTTATAACTAAAGTAACTATTATGTCTAGCTCTTATAAGTAGTATACTATAATAAAATAATAAAACTACTACTAATAAATAATAAATATAAATATAATAAACTATTACTTATAGTAAAAGCTAAGCTACTACCTAGGAAATATATAGCCTTATTATAAGAGGTTAACTAATATTAAAAAAAACTAAAAATAATCCTTTATATAGTAGTAATAACCTAGCTAGATATTACCTTTATAGCTAGCTAGCTTACCTACTTTAACTATAATCTAAATCTAGATTACTAAAAGGCTATAAATTATATACTTAGGTATCTTTATTAAATATAGCACCTTTACCTTAGATATAAAGTAATACTAGGTAGTAAAGATAATATATTAGAGCTTACTTTAAACGCCTTATTTACTAATAACTTATTAGACTATTATAGCTTATAAGCGTATACACTAACGCTATTTAAAGGGCTTATCTCTTAGTAAGCTAATAAATAGATATAGTAATAATATTAACTACTAAGGCTAAATTACTAGCCTTATTATTTACTATAAAAGAGGTGCTTTTTATTAGTAAATTAATTACTATATTAAGTATTTAACTATTAATATAACTAAGAACTAAATTATTACTTAATAAGTAAGTAGCTACTAAATAGCTACTAACTATTTACGTTAGCTATAATAATACCTAAACTATTAGGCTTATTACTAAGAAGCTTATTTAATTATAAATAAGGCTATAGTATATAGATATTTATAACTACTAGCTATACTAAAAAGTAGTAGTAAGTTAAATTACTATTAAATATAAAAAGTCTACTAAATTAATAGCTAATAAATTAATAAAGGCGCTTAGTGTATAATAATTTACTATATTAATAGTGTTATTAAATATAAGTAACTAATATATATACCTTAAAGTAAATTAATAGTAAGAATTAGCTAATAATAAAATAAAGCTTTATTAGTAAATAAAAGTAGAAAATATATTAGATATTAAAAAATAATTAATAAATAAATAGGCTATATATAGATAATATTTAGTGTAGGCTCTATAGTAATTAAATACGCTACTAGCACTAAGGGGGTATATTAAATATAGTAGAATTATATATAAATTAGCTAGTAAATATATAGTTACCCTATAGCAAATTGTTAGGGAATAAGCAGTAAACTAGTCCTACTTTTAGGGGTAACTTTACTAATAATATCGCTAGCATTAGCTAGGGATTTCCTAACTAAGAAATAGGGGTTTTCCCCTATTTCTATAGGAATTTACTATAGTTACATAACATATAATAGAATTAATTAAGTAACTATTATAATCCCTACTATTTAATAAATTAAGCTATATAAGTAAAAGGTCTACTAATACTTAAGTGTCTCTCATAAGTATTACTATTAACACGACTTATATAGCCTATTACTAGCTTATAGGTAGGGGGTTACTGCTATATAACAACTTTAATAGTATTATAAAGCCTTAGATAGGAATTTAGTAGAACTAGAACAACTATTAATCTACTTCTAGAAGGGTGGCTCTACTTATAGATAGATATTTCTTTGTAACAAACCACCTTATCCCTCATATAGATAACTAAGCTGTTTTCCTATATCCTTTCCCACCTGAAAAGCCCCTCTGTAATATCTATCATGTCAAAGTCTTACAGATCTTTAAAAACACATAGTTTAGACCGCTTAACCACCTTGTCCGCAAAACTAGTTATAGGCACGGCCTCCAGGACGTCAAACAGCGCGATATCCGACTTCACATCGCGGTGAATCCAGTTGCGGATCTCCATTGCCACGAGTGAGTCTACACCGTACATGTAGAGCGGCCGCCCGGGGTCTACCTCGGACGCCGGCGTCAACAGGATATTAGACACCTTATCAACCAGCCCGTCAATGACGGCAGCAACAGCCTCGTCCCTGGTCCTGGAGCCCGCGAGCCGCCGCGGCAGAGACGCTACCGCCGTCTGCGCGGCGTCCCCGCCGCTCCCATCTTTTGGAGAAACCCCGGAGCGCACGGCGGCTAGGTGTCCAAACCGGGCGTCCGCCGTAAGCCAATCGGGCAGGGTCAGACCCGCCGCTTCGAAGGCGCCAGCCGTGGCAAGGCCCACGCTGATCTGTGCGGGGAACTCGGCGGCCGGAGGCCGGCGCATCTCCCCGTTGATGATGGTCTTCATGAGCGTGTGGAAGGTGGCCTCTCGGATGCCTAGCAGCTCCTCCCACTTGACCAGGTCGCCCGCGGCGCCCTTCTCGGCCAACACGCCGACGTCTCGCATGATGCCCAGGTCAACGGCGCAGCCGCGCAGGCCCAGCGAGCGGCGGTGGTAGGCCAGAGCGTCCTGGAAGGCATTGGCTGCGGCGTAGTTGGCCTGGCCGCGGTTACCGATAACGCCCGAGATGGACGAGCACATGATGAAGAAGTCGAGCGGATAGGCGGGCCCGAAGTGCTCATGCAGGTTGCGGGTGCCGTCAACCTTGGGCCGGATGGCTGCCGTCCAGCCGTCGTGCGACATCTGCTCAAAGACGCCGTCGCGCAGAACCATGGCCATCTGGACGACGCCCCGGACCGGCGGCAGCTCGGCACCGCAGCGAGCGAGAGCGTCGGCCAGCGACACCTTGTCGCTGACGTCGGCGGCGTACGCCCTGGCTTGTATGCCCGGCGCGCAGGCGGAGATAGCGGCCATGGCGGCCTTGGCCGATGGTTGCGTGTCGCCGGATCGCGAGATGAAGGCGACGTTGCGCGCGCCCGAGTCGACGAGCATCTGCGCCAGGGACAGACCCAGGCCACCTAGGCCTCCGACCAGCAGGTATGTGGAGGCTGGGTCGAGCTGTAGGGCGGTCTTGGGATCCCGCACGATGGGGACGTCGCCGTCGTGCTCGAGCGAGAGAACGATCTTGCCGCTGTGCTTGCCGCCCTGCATCAGGCGGAAGGCCTCCTTGACAGATTGGACAGGCATGATTGTCAAAGGCGAGGGGGGGCGCAGGACTTTTCTGCGAACGAGGTCAAAGGTTTTACGCCAAGTCTCTGCCATAAGCCCCGGATCGTGCTGGAGGACCTGAAGAAGGGTGAATGAAGTGAAGGTGATGCCAGCAGCGAATGGGGCCATGTCGAGGCGCGTGTTCTCACTGATGTCGCGGCTTCCGATCTCTACAAACGTTCCGAGGGGGGCGAGGCAGTACTACTTGTAGTGAGCTACTTTAACCCAATGACGCAGAGCACGTAGGGTAGGGGGGGAGGCAGAGGGGCAGTCATACCATAGATTGACGGAGCAGCTCACCCGCAAGTGAGTTGAGCACGCAGTCGACGCCGCGGCCACCGGTGACGCGTTTTACGCCCTTGACGAAGCTGGAGTCGCGCGAGCTGAATATGTGCGCCTCCTGTATGCCGTATTGCTCCATCAGGAGAGCCTTCTTGGCCGCAGATCCGACCGTCGCGTAGATTGTGAGGCCCATATCGCAGGCCAGCTGAACGGCGGCCTGGCCGACGCCTCCGGCCGCGGCGTGGATCAGTACCGACTGCCCCGCGCGTAGCCGGGCGAGGTTGACTAGGGCGTGGTAGGCCGTAGTGAAGACGCACGGGAACGACGCGCCCTCAGCGAAGGACATCTCGTCCGCCATGCGGGCGCACATGATGTCAAGCGTGCGGGCCCTGGTGGCGTGGGAGCCCAAGATGTGGGCACTGACGCGGTCGCCTGGCTTGACGCTGGTCACCTTGCTTCCCGTCCTGAGGACGACGCCGGCGCCCTCGTAGCCCAGACGGGGGTCTGCGATGAGCCCCATGGAGATCATGACGTCTCGGAAACTGGGAATTGGAGGTTAGATGAAAACTAAAACCTTCGCCTGGCGCGAGGCTGGTAGGACACGATGGGGGACACGACTCACTTCATCCCGGACGCCTTGATATGGATCTCGACTTCGTCCTCCTTGAGCTGGCCCACGTCCTCCTGCGGCCCGAAGCGCAGTGTGTCCAACAGGCCGGGCCTGGAAATACCGAGACGCAGCGGAAACCCGCACGTCTTGATCGACGCCATCTGCGTCTCCGTGCCGGCGTAGGACGCGACCTCGGCGCTGAGTCCGTTGTCCTCCAAGACCCTGCTCACCTTGAGCATGCCATTCCCGTCCTCAATGAACTCGGTGTCCTTGGTGGAGCTGCCGAGCACCCTGGTTGCCAGCTCCGGCCCGCGATCGAGACCGGAAAGATGTAGCGTCTTGAGCTCGGGGTTGCCCAGCTCTCTCCGAGCGACGCGTAGTGCGCCCTCGATGACGGACGCCGCCGGGTCGTTCTTTAGCGCCGTCACCCACAGCAGACTCGCCGCCTTGACAATCATGTCCTTGACGAGACCGAAGTCGGGCTCGGAAAGGTTGTCCATCGAGGCCTTCTCTAACTCCAGCAAGCACACGACGCGCTCCGAAAGGACCGCCGTCGCCAGCTCCGGCGTCCAGGGTACAGTTCTGGTCTCGAGTCCTTTGGTCTTTTGAAGAAGCTCTGCCAAGGCGGTCGAGAACCTTTGAACGGCGCCGCTCGGCATTGGCGGCTCCACTATGGTTACTCTATTGCCCTTTACCGGAAAAGCGCCGGGGTCGGGGTCCGCAACGACCGGGGGAGCAGTGATCAGCGTCATCCCTGCTTCGGCGGCGGCGTCCAAGGACAAATCGTCAACACGGCAACCTTCCGGAAGCTTCGACTTGTCGAGCCCCTCGCAGTCGAACCCGCAGATGAGACGCCCGCCGGGCTTGACGTGCTCCAATAGAAGACCGAGGTCGGCGTCGCCGCACATCAGGTCCCTGCAGGCCTGCCCCGCGAGGATGAGGTCGAAGGTGGTGTCGGCTGGCTGTCCGGGCTTGAGCCGCAGAACCTCTCTGCTCGAATCGCCGGATGCCGCTGCCGTGTCGCCGATGACGGCATGCCTCGCCTGGTCCGGCCGGCTCAGCGAGAGACGGCCTAGCACCGTGTTGTCCTTGGCCGAAGACTCGTGTTGCTTGGCTAGGACCTCGAGTATGGTTGTGTCGGGGTGCTCGTGGAGGATCATTTGGGCAATCTATCATCCCGTTAGCAATGCTACTCCTGCAAACACAGGCTTGTGTACATGGGTGGTTTCGGTGTTCGTGCACAAGTAGTCCAGACTCGCTGTATAGAGAATGGCATCCTCGTATATCTTGTCAAGCAATCAACATATTACCTTTTCCAGCTTGTCGTCTGGTGTCAGCCCGGCACTCGCAGCAACGACGCGGAGCTCTTCATTGGTGAGCAACCCAAAGGCCGTCTCCCACCGCGTGGAATAACACAGACCCGGCGACGCCTCTGACCGGTCCTCCCCGGCGCTGCTCGCGTCGGACGCGATGTCGCTGGTAGCCCGATACCCGCGGATGGAGAGGTAGCACTTGGACAGCGCCTTATCAAACATGTAGACTTCGGACTCCATCTCGTTGATGCCGCGCCTCTTGGCCCTCGCGAACCCCTTGACAGGCGTGCCCGCCTCGAAGGGAATATCAGCCGAGATCTCAAACTCGCTGATGAACACGGGTATATACGGCCTTTCAGGCGGCTCCCCGGGACCCCTGTAGCACGCCGCGAACGACGCCGAGGCGGTCGAATCCAGCGTCGTCGGGTGTATCAGGTGCGTACGCCGCCCGGTGCGCCCCGTGTCGAAGGACTCGCCCGGATCACCGATGGCTAGGTCGTACACCGACTCGCCCGGTCGATAGTGGAGCTTCTTCATGTTCTGAAAAGTCGTGCCGAACCCGAGCCCGACCTTGGCCAAATCAGGGTAAAAGTCGCTCATGGGCAGCTCCTCTACGCAGGCGGCGGCCGCCGCCTCGTACTCGGCTAGACAGGCGGCGGCGGCGGCTTCCTCTTCGCGGCTCGCAGCGCTGCCGTCATCGGCCTCATACTCTATGCGCAGAAGACCGCGGCAGTTCTGGCGCAGCGGCATATCGGGCCCTCCCGACGACGAGATGGTGAATTCGAGCCACGCGCTCGGCGCGGAGCCGGCGGTGCCGAGCAGGTGCGGGCGGACGTGGAGGACAAACTCGGTCGGCCTGTCCTCGTTCATGATGGCAGCCGACCCGATGGAGACGTCGCGCAGCTTGTAGACCCGGACCGCACGACCGGCCTCGGCTAGCTGTCGCGCTCCCTCCAGGGCCATGGCGACGAGCCCCGCCCCAGGATAGACGATGACGCCAGTGATCTTGTGGTCGCGCACCCAACTCTCCTGGTCAAGGCGGACGTATCCGCGCCAGACGTGCTCGTCGGGGTTGACGGAGGGCATCGGGGCGCCCAGCAGGCCGTACTGCGGGTGAGGACGCATGTTGTGCTCGCGACCTATGCGCGGGGTCGCGTCGAACTTGCGCGAGTGCTGCCACGGGTACGGCGGCAGGTCGGTGAGCATGGCCGCGCCCGAGTCGCCGTTGACCTTGGACACGTCCACGGCTGCCCCCGCCGCGAAGAGGTTCCCAGCCAACGAAAGCGCCATGTCCTCGTCATTCATGCCCCGCGACAGGGAAGGCAGGTAGCCGATGCCCTTGACGCCGGAGGTCGCAAGTATTTCCTTTACGCTCTGCTTCAGGGCGGGGTGTGGTCCTATCTCTATCAGGAGGTCGATGACGCTAGCGCTGCCGTCGGCGTCGACGGACCCCTCGGCGGCCGGACAGACAAGTTGGCGCAGGGCATCGGAGAATAGGACTGGCGAGACGAGGTTGCGGCCCCAGTAGAATGCTCCGAGCGCTTCCGGGTCGACCTCGGCGGCCTCGACGCTCGACACCATGGTGATGACATCCTTGGGGACGTCCGGCGGAAGGCCGCCCGCGCTTGGACGGATGTGCCTGAGCGACTGGACGTAGCCCGGGTAGATGGTCTCCATGTGCTCCGAGTGGTAGGCGACCTCGACTTTGAGACGGGCGGCAAACATTGACGTGGCTCGCAGCTTCTCGTGCAGCTCCTCGATTGCGGCGGCGTCGCCGGATATCGTAACGTTGAAGGGCGAGTTGACGCAAGCGACAGCCAGCCGCCCGGACGTGACGTTGGAGATGAGCTTCTCGGCCTCATCCTGCGAGCAGCCGACCGCCAGCATGCCACCCTTCCGCCCGGGGGCCATGGAGGAAAGGCCTGCGGAGAACTTGCCTCGGAGGTAGGCTACCTCGACAGCGTCCCGCGCGGTTAGATGGCCAGCGCAGTAGGCAGCGGCGATCTCGCCGCTTGAGTGGCCCACGACCCTGGCGGGACGGACGCCCCAGGACATCAGCAGGTCGGCGAGACCGATCTGGAGGATGGTGCAGAGCGGCTGGCTTAGCTCGGGTGACTTGATACGGGTTGTCTCGGCCGGCCTCCGAAGCTCCTCGGCAGCGTCCCAAGAACAGCCCAGCTCGGCGAGGTAGCCCTGGCACTTTTCGAAAGAGGCTTTGTAGACGTCGAATTCTGGTTCACAAGGGTTAGGGCAAGGGTTCGAGGACGTCGACATGTCATCAAGTACATATACCTATACAGGTATACGCATATAGACGGCCCAGGACAGGGAAACTCACTCATTAGTTCAAGGCCCATCAGCGGCCACTGTGCGCCCTGTCCCGTGAAGACGAAGCCGATGCGCGGGGCGGCGTGAGACCTGACGGCGCCGTCGCTTGTCATCGCAAGGAGACGAGATCGCAGGTCCTCGAGGTCGGTAGCGATGCAAGACTTCTTCCACGAGAACCTCGAGCGCTTGTTCCCCAAGGTATACGCGAGGTCGGCGGCACGGGTGGTGGCGTTGGCATGTGTAGATTTGTTGCCGAGATAGTCCGCAATCGACTGGGCCACGCGGACAAGGCCCTTCTGGTCCTGGCTGCTGATGACAAAGAGGCGCTTTTTCCTGTCGTGCGCAGCTGCTGCCGAGGAGTCTAGAGCGGGCTGGTGCTGCCGGCCCCGGGGGGGGATGCCTTCTTCGATGATGACGTGACAGTTGGTCCCGCCGACACCAAAGTTGTTGATGCTCGCCCGCCTGGGACCGTTCGTCTTGGGCCACGGCATGAGGGCTGTCGGGACCGAGAGATTCCACTCTCGCAGCGGGATCTTGGGGTTAGGTGTGCTGAAGAACATCTGCGGCGGGATGTATCCCTTCTCGAGGGCCAGGATCGACTTGATGAGCGCCGCCACGCCGGATGCGCCCTCCAAGTGGCCAATCTACTCACCGCAAAGATGGGGTGTGTTAGTCAGTCGTTACATCTCTAGATAGAGCAAGTTGGGAGCGGGTCGGGTCGGTTCATACGCTGGGTTTTACGCTGCCGATGATGAGCGGCTGCGAGCTGCTTGCTTTCTTGCCGAGTGTCTCATAGATTGCTCTCGTCTCAATGGGATCGCCGGCCTTCGTCCCAGTTCCCTAAAAGAAGCGGGAAAAACGCGCAAAAGGTAAGCGAGTGGAACTAGCAGGCAAGGTCGGCTCGCAATGGGCCAGGTGCGGGATTTCCATCTTACGTGGCACTCGACAAACTGCGTGTCACTCATGTCCAACTCTGCACCCTCGTACACGTCTCTGATCAACGCCGCCTGCGACTCGGAGCTGGGCATGGTAAACCCCTGAGTGAAGCCGTCCGAGTTGACGCCGGTGCCAGGGATGACAGCGCGGATGGGGTCGCCGTCCCTGAGGGCGTCGTCGAGGCGCTTGAGAACGACCATGCCACAGCCCTCGCCGCGGCCGTAGCCGTCCCCGGAGGCGTCGAACGACTTGCAGTGACCTTCGGGAGAGATCATGGTCAGGCTGCTCAGGTAGATGCCGCACTCGGGGTTCAGCATGAGATTCACGCCGCCGGCGACGGCCAAGTCGGTCTCGCCGGCCAACAGACTCTGGCATGCCATGTGAACGGCGACGAGGCTGGACGAGCAGGCCGTAGACACTGTCATGCTAGGGCCCTTCAGGTTGTAGAACCACGAGGTGCGGTTAGACAGCATTTCGGCGTGGGTGCCGAGGTCGGTGTAGCGGGGCGACGTCTCCGTGTCCCGGAGGATGGAGTCGCGGTAGTCGCAGGACGAGAAGCCAACGTAGCAACCCGTCCGTGAGCCCGAGACGCCGGCCATGGTGAGGCCGGCGCTCTCCAGGGCTTCGTAGGTGACCTCGAGCACGAAGCGCTGTTGGGGGTCCAGGGCGACGGCCTCGCTAGCGTTGATGTTGAAAAAGGCTGCGTCAAATGCCATCACGTCTCTCTTTAAGAAATGGGCGCTCCTCGCCGCAATGGTTTGCGGCTTGTTGCGCCCAGGGTGGTGGAATGCATCCGTGTTCCATCGATTGTGAGGCACCGAGAGTGTATCTGATGGAGGCGTCCGTCAATCCGCCTCAGTCCGTCGAACATGACCCATATCACAAGGGAGAGTCCCGCTTAGAAGCCACTTACCTCTTTGTTCTAGCAGCAGCTTCCAGAATTCCTCCGGAGAAGAAGCTTCGTCCGGGAGGCGACATGCCAGCCCGACAACAGCAATGGGAGACTTGGGCATAATAATGGCTCGGAAGGACGCAAGGACCGTCGGTGGCGGCGAGTTGCAAGTCACGGAGAAGGGGTGGGAGGGTGAACAGGGGAAATTGAAGAGAAACGGGTTGTGCCCTGGTAGTGAGTAAATGGGCGTGAGGTTGGGTACAGGTGTTTTGTTGCGCTTCGTGAAGCATCTGGTGACCGCTTCGGGCCACCATTCCTACTTGTACCAACAGTTGTAGCTATCGTAGGCCTTCGTTCCAGTCTATCTGCCTTTACCGTTCGTTCAGCCGTTAATACCCTGCACGCCGGGGGTCCCCTGTGTTGTTGACGAGGTTCTATTCAAACTTAGTATGGCGTATACGAGGCTCGAATCCACAAGGGTCCTCCCAGGTGCCAGTAGGTATGTAGAGGCCCTGTACCTTGTGCAGCGTCGTCGATGTCTGGAACCGAGACTAGCAGGGATATCTGCACGGGCCGAAATCGAACCATTTGGAGGGCATAAGTGAGCGAATTCGTAATACCGTTTAATTACAAGAGCCACTGCCCGGGCACGACGATGATGAGACGACAAAGACAACATGCGGGGGCCAGGTAGCAACCGCACAATCCGTTGCGGCATATTATGTCGGCATCTCGCGCTCTTCTTGTTGTCCGACTGGCATAACGTGGTTGCGGTTACCAGGCGTAATTCCGGATTGCAGGACCAAGGCCAAGTCAGCAGAGTACCAACTCAATCTCCCAAAAGTCGTTACCATCAGCCGTATCAATAATACTTTGATGATAGAAGTTCTGCGGTCACATCGCATTGTCACTCCAAAGGCCGGATCCACGTTGCTTCCAATATTATTATGCTGCTTCTTCGTGACATAGCAAGTATCGGTTTCTTGGAAGCGGGGCAGACGATTTGACAGACATAAATCACACACACATACACACACACACACACACACACCCTCACTCCTTTACTCCAGCCCGTCTTCCTACCACACCCATACAATCCCGTACTATTCGGTTACGCAGAACAAACGCACAAGTCTTATGGCGTCGACAACCCCCCACCAGTGCCAGTCCTCCTCCTCTCGGGTGGACCTCGAGACGCTGGGAGCAGAGTGCCTTGCGCTAGCGAAGAAACTCAAACACCACCTGGCGTCCAACGGCCACCCACAGCCCTCGTTCGAAGTCACCGGCCCGATTGAGTACCCCTCGCTGGACCCCGAGACCGAGGTGACCAGACAGCAGCTCCGCGAGGCTGCCAAGACGCTGCTGGAGTTGGCCTCGGAGCCGGACGACGTCTTGACAGAGGACCTGTTCAACAAGGTTCACGACCTCAACGCCTTCGCCTACGTGTCTCGCTTCCAAATCGCCCAACACGTCCCTGTCCATGGCGCCATCTCCTACCCGGATCTTGCCTCCAAGACGGGAACCGGCCTCGGCCAGCTCAAGAGGGCCCTGCGTCACCTCATGACCCTGCACGTCTTCGTCGAGCCCCAGCCCGGCCGCGTCGCGCACACGGCCAGCTCCAGGCGCCTCGTCGACTCCCGGGGCGTCCGCCTCTACAACGAGTTCGTCAGCAGGGACACACTCAGGCTGGCCGCCTTCCAGCTCGACGCCATCGACCGCTGGGGCCACGACTGCGTCGAGCCCGACAAGGCGGCGCACAACATCGCCTTTGCCACCGAAAAGCCCCTCTTCGCCTACTTCGCCGAGAACCCGGCCAAGATGAGCGAATTTGGAGACCTGATGGCCTTCATGGCTACGTCGCGCTTCCAGTCCGGCGAGCACCTCATCAACGCCTTCCCCTGGGCCTCTCTAGGCCCGGCCAAGATGGTCGACATGGGCGGCAACGTCGGCCACTGCAGTGCCCAGGTCGCCGCCGTCGCCGACCAGCGCATGACCTTCGTCGTCCAGGACCTGCCCGAGGTGGTCGCCCGCGCCCGCGGCCGCGACAATGACGCTGTCCCCGTGGCACTGATCGAGAGCGGCCGCCTCGCCTTCATGGAACACGACCTCTTCGCGCCTCAGCCCGTCACCGATGCCGACATCTACCTGTTGCGCATGATCCTGCACGATTGGTCCGACGACAAGTGCGTCGAGATCCTACGCCACATAGCCGCGGCTCTAGAGGGCCGCCCCGCCGCCCGGCTTCTCGTCATGGACACGGTTCTCCCGCCCTCGAGAGAGTGGCCCTCCGTCGTGGAGCGGCCAATGCGCTCCATGGACCTGCAGATGGCGCTGATGACCAACGCCAAGGAGCGCGACCTGGGCGAGTTCGAGGCTCTGTTCCGGCGGGCTGACGCCCGTTTCTCTATCTGCAATGTCGTGAAGCCTGTGGGGAGCCTAATGTCATTATTGGAGGTTGCGCTGAGCCAGAAGGGGGGGGCTGTTAGGTAGGGAGGGTCATGAAGAAGGGTGGGGATGCATGGCCGAGGGAGAGCAAATGGGATGAGTTTCTGAAATGATACAAGTCCAGTTCATACCCACTTACAACTTGTGCAATGTATCTGGCTTGGGCAGTGCTAGTGCATAAAGATGACGCGGACGCGCGCAGCTATATGGTTTACAATATATTTATTCACAGGCAGCAATCATAACGCCTCTAGATACTAGGACATCGGGGCTAAGCATAACAAGACTCAACGTGGATATGGAGCAGTTTGAATTTGTATCACGGGAAGAGAGGGGAAATGGGAGATTTCTAGGGGCCTGAAAGAAGGTGGTAATAACTATGAAGTACGTTGTGAGGATTCCTCACAGTTATCCATGATTACCAAGTGTAACAATACAACGAGCATTAACCATCGCGAGCGTTCTTGCCTGGTTTTATATGCCTCCATGTTTACATCAGACGACAGTTTCCTATCACAAGTTTTGAGTCACAACAGAACCACTACGAAGACAGATATATACGCCGATTTACGTTTATTAGGGCGCAGACGTAGACTTGGACTTTGACATCAGTCAAGATGCAATTGTCGCTACCCGACGAAAGATTTACCCATTGGCCCAAAGAAAAAAAGACACGGTCTAAGAGCTGCGTGCAGGCGGCGGCTGCCGCAGGGGCTCAAACGGCGTGTCAAACACCTCGAGGAACTTGCTCGAGTGAAGGTACTCGTCGTGTTTCTTGCAGTACATGGCGAAACCGAAAATCTCGTTTCCTGTTGTTGTTTCACTTTGTTAAGCGTGCGTATCTCTCCGAGGGAATGGGATGATGGGACAAGGCTCGACCTACCGGTTGGCGGCTTTCCTCGCTCACCGGATGCGTCTCTTCCACGCACGCGGCTGAGCTCCTGGATGCGGTCGACCCTAGCCTTGCGGCAGCGCTCGTAGAGCTGCAGCCTGCTGGGCACCTGGGCCGGCTTGGTCCCGAAGGGGAGCATGACGGCCAGGGAGACGGCGTCTTCCATTGCCGAGCTGGCGCCTTGGGCGAGGACTGCGTTTGGGAAAAGCCATGTTAGTATTCCCAACCAGAAAGGTGCAAGCAAAGTGTAGGTCTATGTGTGTGTGTGTTGGCAGGGGCTCAAAGTCTCACAGGGCGTAAAGGGATGGGCGGCATCGCCGAGGAGAGCAACCGAGTTCTTGGTCCAGATGGGCAGGATGTTCATGTCAAACAGGGGCCACAAAGTGATGCTCTGCTGGTCGACCTTGTCCAGCATGCGGCGGACGGGCGACGCGAAGTCGGAAAAGGCAGAGAGCAGCTTCTCCTTGCTGGGGCCGGGAGCTGTAGTTTCGTCCAATCTGGCGCGTTAGCTTGTGATGATAGCAACCAGCAGGAGGGTCCTCGATAGAAGAGGAGCACGGCGCAGGACGCACCTTCGGCTAGGCGGCGGGGGACGATGGGGAGGACGTTGATGTACTCGCCGAGGGAGCATGGGTACAGAATAATGCGCCTGTCGGGACCGACTAGGTCCATCATGCTGCCGGGCTTCTCGATGAAAGTACGGGTTTCGGGATCTTCGCGGAGGGCCTCGGTGCGGATCAGGAAGCGAAAACAGCTCAGAGCTGAGGGCTGCTCTTGGTAGACGTCGCCAAGGACGGCCTTGCGGGTGCGAGAGTGAACGCCGTCGGCGCCGATGATCACGTCGGCCGTGGTGGCGGTGCCGTCGGCGAAGGTGACAGTGCTGGTGTCCTCGTCGACGTTTGTCATCTCGCTGGCAGGGTGGATGAAGGCACCCAAGTCAGTGGCCTTCTTCTTCAGCCTGTCGTGGAGGTCGGCTCTGTGAATGAAGTAACACTTCTGCGCACGCTCCTCGGACAGGGTGGCCGCCTTGACCTCTTCGGTTATCTCCTGCATGACATCCAGTGTGGCGCCGTCTCTCATCATGATCTGGAAACCGCGTTCTCCGTGTTAGTAAGCTCCCCTTTTTCTTGCGGATAAGGCCTGCATTCGGTACTCACGTTCTCCATCGGCGTGGCTCCAGAGTCCTCGGGCTCCATGCCATAGCGACGGAGCAGAGTGGTCGAGTTTGGCTGGAGGGTAATGGCGGCACCTCTCTCGTTGACCAGCCGGGACTGTTCGTAGACCTGAGGAAGCACATTAGCCGTGATCTGGATGGAATGTGGTCTGCATCCTTGTCACAAAAACAAATCTTTGTCTCTCTCTCTCTCTCACTCACATGGACGTCTTGGCCGGCCTCTCGGAGGGCGCAAGCGGCCATCAGGCCGCCGATGCCTGCACCGATAATGACGACTTTCAAGGGCGTGTGGGATTCCATGGCGACGCACACCTAGGTCCGGCTTGCTAGCTTGCTCGCTTGTTTACTCTTTCTCCGGCGAGGCTGCTGGTACTTGGTGGACGGAGCACGAGAAGAAATGTGTCCCTCTCGCCGACTTGCCAAGACGTTATGCGGGTGCGGGTGGGTTATTCTGTTCTACTCGTTCCAGTGCGGTCCGACTTGCAGTTACAGCATATCTGGCCTAGTCAAGTATACTGGCTTGATGCAATGAGTCCACCAATTAAGGTTTAAAAGGTAAAGTCCGTGAGGGAAGGTGTCGTACATGCAGTGCTACATAGTATGCCCAGGGTACTCGCTCCGTAGCATGACTCGCTCATTTAAAGTTCATTGACAGTTACTCTGTACACGTCAAGGAATCCCAGCAATCGCTCAAACCCCTCCTGGCTTACCCGTACAAGGGGCCCCTTAGAGAGCAGCACGGAGACCGGGGGGTACCTCCCAAACCATCGGAAAACTTTAGGGTCCCGCGGGTTGGATACGGCCGGGGGTAGACGGACCCGCCCGTCGGCACCAGCTCACTATCACGGAAACTCGGCACGTTACGGTGTAGGGGTACCTAGTGCCAAGTGATACTACGTCGGAGTAGATTTAAACTTCTTACTTCTTGATGTTTTGGGTCTAATGGATCGCCGTCTTAATCTTACCCACTATTATCAACACCTCATACGGTTCGGCCAGCGGGGTGGTTTCGCACTCCGTCCAGTCCGTAGCCGCTTGCGTGCGCCATGCCTGGTTGTGCCAAGTAAGCTAGTCTCTATGGAAAGCATACCAGTTGTGTGACTGAGCACATCCTTGGCCTGCTGTATCATCACCTGATATCCCGCGACTATCGCTGGTTTTCAGTGGCCATATTTTTGGTTGTCCTGTTGCCGACATATGTCAAGTTTTCCGGCCGGACCGAACACCCTCGTCCACCTCCACGAAACACGATTCAACGATGGACAACGAAAGCGCCGTGCTCTATCCCAACCCGATCGTTGGCGAGAGCGTCTACAACTACGCACGCGAAAAGTCGCTGACCCTCCCCCCGCACATTCAACAATACCATGCCTGGATCTACGAAACTCAGGGCCGCATGGCCATGATGACCAGCTCTGTCTTCCAGGGCAAGTCGCTACACTGGTTCGCCCGTGCCATTGACGCAAAGAGAGGTAAACCACCAAACAATCGCGCCCTCCTTTGCCTCTTTGTATATATGTGTCTCGATTTGTTGCTGTTTTGTTGTTTGTCAGTCCTGCTGCCGTTTACAATAGCTGACACATGTACCGTGCCAGTGCTGGAGATCGGCGTCTATATGGGCTTCACTAGCCTCGTCTGGGCTGACGCCGTCGGCCCAGACGGCAAGGTCGTGGGCCTCGAGCTCTCGCCCGAGTACGCGAGCCAATCCCGCAAGATTGCGGCCGACAGCGGCATCCAGAACGTCGAGGTCGTCGAGGGCGATGCTGCAGAGCTGTACGTTGTCTGCCACACGGCCTCTTTCTTCCTCCCACTGTCTGAAAGGCCCGACTAACCCACACACCTCCTCTCTCTCCCTCTAGGCTTGGACAGCTCTCCCCATCCGAGCCCTTCGATATCATCTTCATCGACGCCGACAAGGATCGCTACCCCGCCTACCTGGATCTCATCTTGGAAAGGTCGCAGCGCGGCGTCGAGCCCCGGCTTCTTCGTCCCGGTGGCATCATCATCGCCGACAACGTCATCCGCCGTGGTCTCGTGGCCAACAGCTCCGACGATAACCCTTGGGCCGAAAGGTTTAAGAAGATTGGCCTTTGGTCCGACAAGGACATGGAGGCTCTAAACAGCTTCAACACAAAGGTAGCCACCAACAAACGCTTGGAAAATTTGCTACTGCCGCTGTTCGACGGAATGTCCATGTCTAGACTTATAGACTAGAGAGAGAGTAGTAATGCTATTATAACAAGCTGTTGTTGTTT
Source organism: Colletotrichum graminicola M1.001 (assembly GCF_000149035.1). Lineage (NCBI taxonomy): Eukaryota > Fungi > Ascomycota > Sordariomycetes > Glomerellales > Glomerellaceae > Colletotrichum > Colletotrichum graminicola. The sequence continues at coordinate 19,325 of NW_007361121.1, forward strand.
TTGTTATTGTTATTTTTGATGATATATTTGACGCCGGTCCCACTGCTCACCCGTCGGATCAGTGTTAGCAATGTAGTTGGACTGGATATTCCTACCTAAAGTAGGGAAATGTAGCAGCATGTTCACTTTCCCCATAAGGGTTTTACGGTTTGATATCTGATAGTAGGACTACCCGCTGATAGGCAGCCAAGTATAATGGATTCGGTCAGGACCGGCCAGACGAGCCAACGACGGATCATTATATAATAGATGTTTACTGATGAACGATATATTATAATTATACGTCTCATATACTTTGGTCATACTTATTGCCATTATTCTAATGGGCATCTTCTCGCTATCATTGTACTACCTTTAGTAAGATAATATCTAGATAATACGTTTTATTCTACATCTAACAGACTTCGCCCAGGTTGTATATCTTTTCCCAGTCTTAGGACCGGGCAAACCGATGCAGGTCAACCGGTACCTGCCGCCTGCGCATGCAAATCCTGCTGTCGGGGTCGAACTGCTCTACAAAATCGAAGCACACATTTTGCCTCTTGTACCCCGAGGCAGGTCGGAAGTCATACCCGAGCAGCAGATGAACGAGAGCGATCTTGATTTCGCTCGCGGCGAAGAATCGTCCTGGGCAGGCGAGTACACCGTGCCCAAAGGACGTGAAGTTCTCCGTGGTGCTCACAAGAAGCGACGACTTCTCCTTACCCTTCTCCTGCCGCATCCTGAGGAAACGGTAAGGGTCGTACACATCGGGGTTCTCATATAAGGCCGGGTCCCACTGGCGATATGAGGGGATCAGGGTTTGGCTGCCCTTGGGCAGTACCGTCCCATCCGAAAGTCGTACCTCCTCGTCTAGGACACGGCTCAAACTGGCTGTGCAATGGCAGATGATTAGTAAGTATTTGCCCCCTTCGACACTCGGGTATTTCTCACTCAGGGCACCGGGATCCAGCCGTAGCGACTCTTTGATGACGCTGTCAAGAAGCCTCATCTCGTGGAGCGCATCCATCTTCCAGCCTTTGTCCGACAAGGCTTTGATCATTTCCTGGCGCAACTCCTCAACTAGCTCGGGCCTCTCGGCCAGGTCAAGGAGGGTGCGGCAGAGGAGGTCCGCGGTTGTGTGCAGCGCAAGAATCGACAGGGCCATCAAGCTGGCGGCGGGGTCGTAATGGGGTTGACTTCCAGACCTGATCTCGCTCCACCCGAAAATATCATTGTAGACGACTTGGGGTTCGCCACGTGCTCTGAGCTCTTCATTGTCATTCCGACGCTTCGCCAAAATTTCCCTTGACAATTTCCGGGCCTCGCGCATGCCGACGCGGAGCGCCCGGCACTGAGGAATGAACCAGTGTGCAATGGGGCGCAGAAGGGGTGGCACAAGCCCCAGAAAGAAGGCGGCGACGAAGATGTTGTTGGCGTAGTCGAGGGATACTTTAAGCCACTCGTCGGTGCCATGGAGCTCTTCGCCGACGAATTGGCGTGACGAGACGCGGCCGATGAGTTGCAGCACGTCCTGCTTCAACCGGATATCGCGCCACTCTGTCCGCGAGTAGAGTCAGTGGTTGTGAAGGATCCCCATGTTGCGATGACGCTCACCAGTCGAGTCGTGGAAGATCTTCTTTATGGCGTCTCCAGTCGCGTCTGTAATGGCTTCTGTCATGTTGCCTGAAGGTGCCCGTTACAGATCAGCACCCGTTTCACCGCTGATGATGGGCTGCAGGGTTACCAAGATGTCTCGTCAGGTCAAGCTTAATGACGTCGAACAGGCCGACGTCATCAAGACAACGATTAGCGGCCTCAAAGCCGGGATATTGTAACGTCTGGAGATGGTTAGCGCACCGGAGAAGTCCGACCAAGGCTCGGGAGGGTTAGACGCACGGGGCCGGGACCGAGGGAAAATTTGAATCGATGGTCGTTCCGAATCTCGTTGATGCGTTCCGCGGGAAGGATGATGACTTCGCCAAACCCGCAAAACACCCGGAAAGGTCTCTCGGGGAAGTCGCTCAAGGCCTTGTCCATCATGGCTCTCGCATTCTTGAGGAAGCGGCGCTGGGCACCAGACTTGGTGATTTCCCATCCTTTTTTGGGGTTGATGAGCGGTATGTCGTCCACTGATGACGACCTCCTTAAAAGACGAGTGAGGAGTATGACGACAAAGGCCGTAATAATATACCATGCCTGAGGAGTATAAAAGTACTCGTGGAGCCAGCGGTTGCGTAAAAGCATGTTTGATCTTGCTTTGCTTTTTCTCTTGTTTGGTTGTATAACTAGAGCTGTTGGCTTGCGAGCGATTCAAAAAATGTCTAGCCAGGCAGTTGCTTCTATTCCTAAGAGATGTTCAGGTTATTGTGTGATTATCAACCCAAAACTGATACTACCAGAGTCAGGCATATATTACTGCGAGCAATCCATGTCAGTCCGGACAGTCCGGATAGTTCGGATTGGTTGTGTCACGCCACTACCCAGGGGTGTTCGTCATTATATCGCTGCGCTAAGAACCCCTTGCTCACGCAAGGGGTAAAAACCAGGGTTATTATATAGAGAAAGGGGCTACTACTAGTAGTTTCTTTTATAACTATTTAAGTTTAAGACTAAACTTGAATTTAGCGCCTAATTATTTAAGCTTAAAAATTTCATTATTTATATATAGCTAGTATTAATAATATAACTTAAAATACTATATATATATAAGATTATATAGTTTATTACTTTAACTAAAAGCACTTTAATAAGCTATAGAGAGAAGTTAGGAGTATAACTCTATTAGTATTTTTAGAAATTTTTTAAAACTTAGTAAAATAGTCATTTTTTTTAGTCATACTTACTTATTATATAATAATTTTATATCCTAAAGGATTTAGTTTTATTACCTATTTCTTAGTAATAAGAATTAATTTAATTAAGAAAAGCTAGCACTATATTAGTCTATTATACTATATCAGCCTTATAATAAAGTACTAAGTATAATAAAGTATATATAAGGCTATATATACTATTATTTTTTAACTACGTATTATATATATAGTATTACTTTACTTAAATTATGTTATAAAGTAAAGTATGTTTTTAAGAATTCTTTTTATTAGTAAAGACACTACTAATCTTAGTTTTATAATTTACTTACTTTTAAAAAGTAGTTCTTATATACTTATTAAAAAGTAAGCTATACTTAGCTTATATAATATATAAGCTATAGCTATATGCTACATAAAACCTCTTAATACTATAATACTAGTTTTAATATTTTAAAAAATAGAAATACTTCTTTAGCTAAAAGTATATATAACTATAAAATAAATACTCTATAGTATAGAAATTAAGTAGATTCTCTATAGTAATTCTAAGTATTTCTTGTTTTTATTAAAACCCTTAATATAAGAAGTTATTTAAGATACCTTAAGTAGTAACCCTATTTTTTCACCGCTCCGTGAGGAGGGGGTGTTTAGCTCAACAGTACTGACTAGCACCCCTGGGTAATAAAGTCAAAATAGAAAGACCCTGCGGCACATGCTTTAATTAACCCCCGGTCTTAATAGTTGTTGAAGTGTGGGCCATGCTGATGGCTGGAACGGACTGATCGGCTGGCTACTAGGTAATAATGATACCGTAACCTGCATGGAATCTGTGGACCGCAACAAGTGAAGGTAGTTTCATACTTTCAAAGCTACTGGACGTATCCTATCAGTCGCATTCGCATAGAACCCTCTTACTGCCCCAATAGGTATATGGTGGGTTTTCACTCTCTTCCACCCAGGGTTAGCCGCGGGATCCCTACCTAGGCGGTGGCAGCTGCAAACAACGTCCTGGCCATTCTGGGAGACACGTAACAGGAAGAGAACGAGGGCATTGTCCTTCCAAGTGAACTGGTTGATCTACTACCATATGCTAGTTAGCTAGGCTGGACCAGGCTGGGCAAGGCAGGCTGACTAGCTTACCTCGACTATCTAAAGTAGGGATACAGTACACGGTATGTTATATTAGATGGAAGTAGGGGGAATAAGCGTAGTCACTACCTGCTGCATTGGTGTTGATAGAGGCGGTTTTCAGCAGCCAGCCGATCGGGCTGCCCGCCCAGGTTGCTCCAGAACATTGGTCAAATTGGCAAAAGATGATTTTGGGCACCCTTTACCTGTTGCTACTTACACTCTAACAAGATGCGTTATGTGCGTGCCCCAGTAAGGATTGCGTTGAGTCCAAGCCTCTTTGTGCTTTGTGTTGCTAATAGCTGTTACCAGCTTCGATTAACGTGTCAATTAATACCACTTATTCTGATGCGTCTCGGTGCTATCACGCGAAAACCTACTCAATGGATCATTCGGCTAAATGCAAAAAATCTCATGACATGTCTCTTTCTCGGAATTGAGCGGTTATACAGGACACTTTAACCGACCAGATTGGAGCGATTCACACAGCACTTATCTAAAAGTCCCACTGACGACACCATTGCACCATCAGCTCAGGTGTGATGGGTTGCATCTCCCTCAAGCTCTGACTGGCCGCAAGAGTCTCGTCCAGCGAGAAGGTGAACCGGACCTCCCCCAACGCGTCTTCCCCCGGCGTGCCTTTGAAGAAGTCCAGCAACTGCAGCGCCGGATTTTCCGTTCCGTCCTCACTCTCCCGTTCCGCGCTCGCTTCCAAGGCTGCCACCCACTGCCCCCACGACACCAAGTCCCTAACCCGCCCGCCATAAAACTCCTTCATCGCTCCGCTCAACTGGGAAAAGTGCCCAGGACGCGGGTTCACGGCGTAGTAGTAATCCACACCACCGCCACTGCCGGCACGCGCCCGCTCCGGCCCCAGGTCCGGGCCCGTCACCTCCGCCGCCTCAAGCACCACCCGCGCCGCCCCCTGCGCCGTCACCCAGTTCACCGTGCTCATGATCCCCAGATCCCGCGGCAGCACTCCGAGAACCCTCACCGACGACGCAACCAGACGCGGCAACCACTCGTCCCGATTCCATGACCCGGCCGCGTCCTCCGAGCCCGCAATCTGTCCGACCCGTACCACCGCCGCTCTCGTCCCGCTGCGTCGCGCCGCCTCTTCCGCAACCAGGTCAGCCACAAGCTTGCCCTGCGCGTACGCCCCCTCGGGAACCGACATAACCGTCGTTCCGCCCTCCGACCCGTTCCACGGCGTGGCCGCCAGCACGGTCGACACGAGCACGAGCCGAGCGTCCCGCGCCGCCCGCGCGCACAGGTCGACCAGGTGCCGCACGCCGCGCACGTGGGGCTCAAAGGCCCCGAGCGGGAGGTTGAAGTTGACGGGCCACTGGGCGTGGATCACGCGGTCCGCCTCCCCCAGCATACGGCGGTAGTCGGCGACGCTGAGCCCGAGTTGCGGCTGGGACAAGTCGGCCTGGAGGAACTCGGTTTTGCACGCGAGATCAGTCTTGAGCCCGCGCGCGGCGTTGAGGCGCAGTTGGCGCGCGCGGCCGTCGCGTGCGCGGTTGAGGCAGATGACCTTGCGCACTGCCGGGTTCGCGACGAGGTAGTCGAGGACGTGGGCGCCGAGCCTGCCGGTGCTGCCGGTCAGAAGAACGGTCTGCTCCGTGCGGCGGGCCGGGGGCCTCTCAGGCGCGGGGACAGACGGCAGGCCTAGGGTGTATTTTGCCAGCAGGGCCAACATGGCACGGGACGCTTCGGCGTCGGCGTCGAAAGGCTGCAGAGAGCCGGCGTGGCGTGCCCATAGGTCCGCGGCGAGGCGGCGGGGCGACGGGTTCGCGTAGATGAGGCGCGGCGCGACGGTCTTGAGGTCGATCCTGTCGGTTTTCGTGGCGAGGGCACCGCGCAGGAGGCGGCATGCGTTGACCACCTGCAGTGAATCGACACCGGCCGTGAACAGGTCCGTGTCCGGCTCGACGGTGGTGTGGCGGGTCAGGGTCTGGAAGAGGCGGCACAGACATTGTATAAGGGTCTCCTCCGAGGTGAGATCGAGGTTGTGTTGTGCGTCCTTCCACCCGGCTTCTGCATCACGGTAGAGGGCTTCTATCTCGGACTCGTAGAGCTTGATGGAGAGTGCGCGGTTGACCGTGTCCTTGACCAGCCTGGGGAAAGGCTTGTCGGCTTTGGCGAGCAGGATGAGCTGCCTGCTTATCTGGCCATACGTCGCCGTCTGCTTGTTGACGCTGGCAACGAGCGGCCAGAGCTCTGCCACGAGACGCTCGGCCTCGTCCGCGTTGGCGGGGTAGTGGGCGGGCTCGACGAGCAGCGCGGGCTGGAACCGCATCGAGCCCACGACGATGGCCGTCCCGACCTTGGGATGTCCGTTGAGTGCGTTCTCAAAGGTCACAGGGTTCAGCTTTTCGCCGTTGGAAAAACAAATCAGGTCGTCACAGCGGCCATGGTACTTCCAGTGATCCGGCAGCGTCGGATGCTTCTTGAAGAGGTCCTTGGAGGACCACTCGTCCAGGCCCGGGTACGTGTAGAAGACGCCTTGGATGGCGGAAGGGGAGTTATGGCGGACGATGACAAGCTCAAAGATATCGTCCTCGCCCGCGACCGGCCGCCACACGGCGCCCATCACGTCGGAATTTATATGAAGCCATTGCCAGGCGTTGGGATTGGTCTGCCAGTAGTAGGGCAACATACCGCATCTAAAGGGAGGGGGTTGAAGATGGAAACCGTCAGTACGTTCGGGGCAATGATGATCACCGCGGGAACCACACTCACTCCGTCGACCCAAACGAGTTTTGGATCACAACGCCTTGGTCCAGCAACTTCTGCCCGGCAGCATCGCTGAGGTTGCCTACCGGAACGTCTATGCATCAACAAATGCACCCACCATCAAGGCTTCTCCTGCGGGGTTGGGCGGGGGAACACTGACCACCTCCAAACACGACAAACGCCAACTTTTTGAGCCTGTCGCATCCTTCTTGAGTGAGGCTGAGCTCTTCCAAGACTGACGGGGGCAAGGAGATGGAGTCAACATCGGCGCCGGCGTGTGCCAACTGCTCCAGGACAAATTCGGCCGTGAACGGCCCGTTGAGGATGGCGAACGTGACCGGGACGCCCCAATACACGTGGAAGCCAAAGAAACTGTACAGGCCGCTGGCGTGGGAGAAGGGCACTGCGCGATGACGTCCTGGTCAGCGAGAACACACCGGGTAAGAGGAAGATGGGGGGGAGGCGCCCGTACTCGGGGTCAGGTTCCTCCTGGTGCGAGCCAACCCGCGCACGGCCGACTCGGTTCCTTTCCAGGTCGGCAGGAGATGCAGTTTGTCGTTGAGCATCATCAGGCCGTTGGGGACGACGATGGGCTTCGGCAGCCCCGTGCTCCCACTCGTGTGCAGCACCACGAAGGGCTCCCACTCCGCTTCCTCGGGGCTCTTGACGTAAGGAAACGGCTCAACCGCGACTTCGTGGGCTAGCCAAAAGTCTAGCGGCTCGAGCAGGTGCGCTTTCATGCTACCACGCTTCGCCAGCCATGGCAACACCGGCTGTTGGAAGGTTGCGTCATGGTAGAGTGTGTCGCAGCCTGTGAGCGCGAAGAGGTTGAGTTGCGCCTCTTCCGAGTTCCGGGGTGAGATTAATAGCGCCTGCAGCCAACTTCGATGTTATTCCCTGACACCGTTGAGACTGAGACTGAGAGAGAGAGAGAGAGAGAGAGAGAGAGAGGAGGAAGGATGTGCGATGGTCCGTGACAGAAACTCGCCTTGTAGCCCGCTTTGACGGCGGCAACGATAAAAATGAGGTACGTTGCGTCGTTTGCGCCAATGTAAGCCAGTGTTGGAAAGCTCTTGGGCTCGGGTGCGCCAGACGTCTTGAAAATGTGGTGGGCGAGGCGATCGATGGCGGCGGCGTACTGGCCGTAGGAAACAGGCCTCCAGCCGTCCCGCGGGTTGGACGACAAGGGTATCGAGAAGCATTCCCGCGCCGGGTCGTTTCTCGCGGCGTCATCGATGACGTGCGGGATGAGGCGCTTGCCGTAGACCTCTGAAGCTTCAGTGGCAGACATGTTTGTTTGTTTGTTGCTTAGGGATGATGACCGTGTCTGCTGATGGGGTTGCTGTTGGTTGCTGGAACGGGTGTCTCGATAATTACTGCTTGTCAACGCAAAGCACGTTCTGTTCTACCATCCGGTCACGGTGGCGAGGTCTACCATTTCCTCGCTTCCGAGGGGAGGAGGTGCTGTGTCCGTACTGCCCCCAACATCGTGGGCTGCTGACACACCGTGGTTTGATGTAACAGCCATGTTCCATGGCGATGCTAGGTGGCTAGGTACCGTTGAAAGCGGCCGGGGCCAGGACTTGAGGTGGGATTGATGTCCTAGCTCTGACATGACGGCAGATACAGGGGGATAACCCTGTCTCGCCCGTCCCCAGGGACAAGGTTGATTCATGTTGGAGGGGGTTCCCGCCCCAGCGGGTCTTCTAATGCAGCATCGAAGGACCTAAGCAGGATTCGGGTTATTATCCGTACTACAAGGTGGCAGGGGGAAGTTAATTACCCCTATGATGTTACCCCCCACAGCTTATATCATAGTAGAGGGGGAACATTCACCAAAAGTGAAGTCCTGCAGTAGGAGGGTGAGCATTAGTTACCTAACAGGGGTAATTAACTTCGGCCGGATACCATTGTACATCTGAACTTTAAGGTCAGTGGATGGCGACATATGTGGGCGATGTAATCCAAGTAAATATCGGTGTACGAGGTCTTTTCGACAAAGCTTAGTATATTACTGTATTACCCACTGATAATGCTTTTTATCTGGTTTGTCTGTAAGAGAATAGGTATCTCTTCACGGCATCGCCTGTTGCCGTTCAATCTATTAGAGTTCCAATAGTCATAACTCAGACACATTTGCAACGTGTCTATGCTCTGCGGCTGCGCCGTTGAGACGTGATGGGGGGGCCCCTGACAATGGCGACTTCACCTGTACCGGCCAGACGCCGTACATACAATGGCACTGTCTAATGTCTGACCATCACAGATTGGACGGGTTGGCCAGGCCAAGTCCGGGAAGCGGGTGGCCGCTCGGTTCATCTGGCTCTTGGAACCAAAACAAGTTGTGCAATGGTCTTATTCCCCTCTAATCGATCCGAATAGATGACAAATACTCTGATACGTTGGTCCCCTCGGTGACCTTGGCGCTCATGATATCAAACACGGGCATCTGCGCCAAGGCAGATGCGATGTGGCTCATGGTAGGAAGCTGGTCCCAGCCCAGCGGCTTGAAAACCATCCTCGCGCTGTTGGAGCTCGCGACAGTCTCGACCGTCTCCGCCTTGGATTGTCTCGCATGGGGTATCACGCAGGCATACTCGCACTCGGTCTGGCCGGGCCTTCCGACTGCAGCGACGTACCTGTACACCATGATGCCATAATCTGCCGCGGTGCCTATAGGCCCCCTCTCCGTGGCGGCGTTGCCGCTCTCGAGACCCTCGAACGCGATGTCGGCGAACTTGGCCCCGCCCCATGACGCCGTGATCCGATAGCCGCTGCCGTCGTACGACGGGTACATGTCAACGTCGCACTGCACGCTCGGGAGGCCGAGCTCCTCACGGGCAGCCGTGGCCGCCTCGCCGCGCGAGACGAGGTGCACCGGCATGAAGGTTCCGTTGACGACCCCGCCGTCGCGTTTCCTGTACTGCACCCCATGGACGTGAAGCGCCAGCGTCGTGTAGCCTTCGCCGCCCAACCACGGCACGCCTCCCATGGACGTGACGACTAGGCTTGCCCTGCAGAGGGTGTCTGCGCGCCTGAACGTGAACCGTTCGTTGGGGAAAAGGGTCTCCAGATACGGCTTGGAGCTTTTAAACTTGACGACGGCTCGTTTGAACCGGAGAGCCTGCTTGTCTGCTGCCGAGGCCATCTGCTGCCGCAGGCCTGAGAACCTTCCGATACCGACGGGCATCAGGCGGAAGTCGCCGGGGCTCTTGTCGAGCTTCCATTCCCGTAACATGCGTGCCGAGTTGGCCAGCTCGTCGTGGGAGAAGAGTTCGTTTGTGTCTGCCCGAGCATCAAAGTCAATAGCAGGCAAAGGGGCGGGTGGATGTCTGTTTCTGACGACGTACTGTCCACTTCAGGCTTGTCGTCGTCGCCTTGCACGTCTCTTCCCGCCTCTCGGGAGTACGCTTGGATCTTGTGCGCCCTCCCGCTTCGAATTCTCTCGTACAGCCGTAACCGCTCTGGCACTGCTGTCGGGCGTGTTCCTCGGGGAAGGACGATTGACAGGCTGGCTGCGTCTTCTATCGCCTGCACGGCGCCTTGTCCCTGGTCTTCAACGACACGACACGGCACGTAAATCAGCCGAGAAATCCATGACTTTAGCTGAGTGGATGTGGTTTATGCGGTTCTTACGCGGAGTAAAGGGATGAGCAGCATCGCCGAGCAGCGCCATTTTATCCTTGGTGTAAGGAATCTGCTCCATGTCCAGTAACTTCCACACCCCCTTCAAGACCCCAGAATCACCGGACTTGGCAAGCAGACTCTTGACTGCTGGAGGGAAATCTTGATACACTTTCAACATCTGGTCGACTGTCACCGGTGCGTTCCATCCTGTTTCGAGCTGCGTGTTAGTTGCGATGACAATAATAACAAAATCGCAGAAGTCTTTCTCTCTTTCTGTCTCTCTCTCTCTCATTTCTTTCTTCTTTTTTGTTCTTTTTCTTTTTTCTTTTTGGAGCACTCACCACTGCTGCTCTGTGTCCCTAGGGGCGAGTCTTGGTCGGGATGCATACACACAAAGTTGAGCATCTGGTTGTTGCTACAAGAATACATGATGATCCTGCGCGTTTTGCCCGTCCAAGCGAGTAGACCGTCATATATTTCCGCCAGAGGACGAGTTGCCGGATCAGCGAGTGCAACGTCCCTGGGGATCATGAATCGGAAAGCCGATTTCCCCGAGCTGAATGGCTTCGCATTGGTAATGCAGCTTCTCGTGACCGACTGTTGCAAAAAGGAGTCAGCCAAATCGTTCATCAACCTGTTCTTGCTCCCCCCTCCTCCAAAGCGACTTCCAAGAGCCGTGTCTATCGCAGACGAGCACAACTCACATAAACTCCGTCCGCCCCGAGTATAACATCCGCCTTCACAACTCGCCCGTCCTGTAGACTGATCGTGCCACTGACTGGGTCGGCGTCCACGACCTTTGCAGACGTGTGGAGCGTAGCACCATAGGTGAGCGCCTTCACCTTGAGCGCGTCGTGGAACTTGGCTCGCGACGCCAAAAGCCACGGGTCAGTCCAACGCGTGTTCGCCCTCGAGAGATCAATGTCCTTCTGTACCCGGCCCTGGTCGTCGTATTCGACGACACGGCTCATGGGGTTCGGGTCAAAGTCGGCGGTGTCCAACCCCCAGCACCGCAGGATGCTGAGGCCGTTAGGCATCAGGTGGACGGCTGCGCCAACCTCGGCGGCAAAGCACACTTGCTCGTACAGGTCGACGGTATGTCCGCTACGGCGCAGACCTATGGCGGCGGCGAGGCCGCCTATGCCAGCGCCGACGATGGTGATGCGGAGCGGATGCGGGTGGTTGTCCGCCAAGTCCGAAAGTCCGTCACCGTCTATAGAGGCCCGCATGTTTCTTGATGTTATCCCAGGTTATGGATGTTGCAGATTCTTGCGTGCCAGAAAAAGATCAGCTTCAAGACGTTGAACATGAACGGGTTTGTCTGTGTCCCGAGGTGGTCACCATTGACCAGCACGCCTTTGGGGGGCACAACGAAGCGACGGACAGCGGGTCAATCCATCACACCGGAAGTCCGAAATGCCTCCACTCTCAAAAGACGAGAATGACACCTAGTAGTAGGGGTCTCAGAAGCTCCGGGTCATGGTCTGATCAGATAACAGGGTAGTGGTCATCAAGTGACAAGGGCCAGGCTCAGCTCCGGGCATCAAGCCAGCCTTCACATCATATTATCCGTATTTATAATTACATGGAGTATATATTTATATTGACTGTACAGGATATCCTGTACAGAGCGCTATGATAAAGTACATAGAATATAAGGCACGGCCAGGCATTGGTAGAGATGCATGTCCCTGTATCCATAGACCCGTAGATACGGCTAGACGGACGAAATAAATGTCCGTTTAAAACCATTACTGCGTCGTAAGCCCTACCCCTGCCCCAACATCATACTATCCATACTTACAATTACCGAGGTTATTGCCGCACCCAGTACAGGTAAAATAAGGTTATGTGGATAGATAAGGTGAGCTAGGGTGAAGTTGTATTGTGGAGTATATACTTTATATATAGGTGAAGCTGTATTGTGGGGTATATACTTTATATATACCATAACGGGTATGTAGCATTACTGCAAAGTATGTACAGCATGGACAGGCATCGGCAGAGATGCATGTCCCGATATCCGTAGACCTGTGGATACGGCTAGAACTGTCAGCATTACAAGGCGGTGAGATAGATCCCCTGTTCCAGAAGCAGAGACACACGTGTTGATACTGTGAACCTTACTTGATCGGCCGAGATGGTCTTTTGAGCAGGAAACCAAAGACTTGACACATTGTGTTCCTCGACAATATCCCAACCAGGTCAGCGAAATATCGAGGTTCGGATCAAGAAGACGCAGCAACGAATTCAACTCAACCTCGGACCTTGGACACAGCACCTTGACCCCCAACATGTCCCGCGCACCCGTAGTCTGTATCACGCACGGCGGCGGTAAGCATCATCGTGGAGTCAACCGAGCCTGCGTCGAACCGCGTGTTGCTGACCACGATCGTCCCACTCCGTAGGCCCGATGCCCGTCCTCGAGCCTCAAATGGGGGGCCACGGCCACGATGCCCTCAACGAGAGCCTCCGTACGCGCGTGCGCGAGATCCTGAGGCTGGGAACGCCCGAGGCCCCCCGCGCCATCGTCGTCGTCACCCCTCACTGGCGTCCTGACCACCCGACCGTCACGATGGTGGACGAACCCCCCATCTACCATGACTTCGAGCCCAGCCATCCGCCTGCCGCTTTTGAAATCCAGTACAAGGCGCCCGGGTCCAGCGAGGTGGCCAACCTTGTCCACGAAGCCCTTTCGGCGGCCGGCGTAAGCCCTGCCAAGGACTTTGAGAGAGGTACTGTTACTATTTCTATGCATGTGCCGTGGGTTCGCGCCCGGAGACTGCTGGTCACTGCTGACGTGGCATATTGGAACAAACTCGCAGGTCTCGATCACGGCGTCTTCATCCCCTTCATCTTCATCAGCCCGTCCGGCGAGGTGCCGCTGGTGTCACTGTCCATCTCCAACTCTTCCGACCCAGACCTGTACACAAAGATGGGCCAGGCGCTCGCCAAGCTCCGTGACGACAACGTCGCCATCGTGGGCTCGGGCTTCGCTTCTTTCCACAACGTGCCTATGATGCGCAAGCTGTACATGGCCGACCCGGACTCGGAGGAGATGACGGCATGGCGCAACAAGGTCGCTGACTTCAACAAGGGCCTTGTGGACGGCGTGCTCGCCGATGATCCGGCGCAGCGCGCCCGCTTCCTGCGCGAATGGCGCGCGCTGCCTCACTCGTACGACCTCCATCCAGAAGACGAGGACGAGCACATTCTGCCGCTGTTCGTTGCTGCGGGAGCCGCGGACAGGAGCAAGGGGGACTGGTTTGCGGACATGTTTGGCGGCGTCGAGGTGTGCACCTTTTACTGGAGTAAGTAGGGGATTGGCCGCCGGTACGCTTGAACAATTATGTAAATGTAAACCCACTCATATTCTATTGTTGTGCAACTTGGACCGGGCGTCGCTAGATGGCATAATCCATCCCTGCCATTGTCTGGGTGCCTTTCATCGAACGCAAAAATACCATGACCCGTTCAATCACAACCATGAGTTAGGACATTTTTGCGTGTGTCGTTTGGATTACACGCCAATAGTCTGCCCAAAACCCGCATCATCAACAACTCGGTGCATGCGTGATGGGTAAGTCGGCACTTGACCACCCCGCAGCATGCGCAGCAGTGTCATACGTTCCGCGAGCAAAGCATTTTACACATGCCGTTTGTAAGACCCGGCTTTTGGGATGCATGGATGCCAAGCCCGAGTTCCGAGGGCCACCATACCATTGCCGGAACCCCCCCCTGTCATAAGACCGCGGGAATAATAAACCCTAAACCCCCACGACCCGCGCGATCAGGTGTCTTCCTTGTTGTTCCTAGACACTATACGGGCGACGAGCTTCTCCACTTTGGATTGACATAAGTAAGGTGGAAGACAAAGTTTGGTTTGAAAAGTGTATTAGGATGGCTGTCAGGCCTATCACCTGTATGTTGTTATTGCCGCTTCACCTCGCCAAGGCACAATGATGGTTAATTACATACTAACCTGATTATCCTATCTTCGATTCGGGCTATGTGAACTGCTGAGGAGTCGCCTAGCACTTCATACCAGGAGTGCAACTGTTCAGTGTTCTATGTACGCTGTTATTTTTCTTTTATGGTCTGTAAAAATAGTGCTCTAGTGGTGGTTAGCAGCAAAAGCAGACATTACAATGCCCGCCCCAGGACCCTTACCCAGCTGTCACTACTAAGGAGCAAACGACAAAAGCCTCCTTCCGGAAGCTCGGCAAGGATAGAGATGGGATGACTATTTAAAGACATGTCGTTAAGCTCATGTCTTAACCCCAGGCCTATAACATGACATTTTGTAACCGCCGTAATTGCGAAGCATATCAACTAGCCCGCCTTGATTATCCTCCTGTCCTTTTCTCTCCTCCCCGATATTGATCTCTCCCAACTTCAGTCTTTTCCAACTCAAGTCCCCACGTTCACTGTGCTACGCCCCTCACGCCTTGATCTTCGCAGCAGGTAACTCCCACTTGAAAGCCATCAACACCGACCGTAGCGCATCATGAAACCCGTTGCCCCCGGCGATGTGCCTGTCTTCGTCTTTGGGGACCAGACGGACGTCTTCTACCCAACGATCAAGCTCCTCTACGCCCAGTCGTCGGCTAGCCCATGGCTCCGCCTCTTCTTACAGACCGCAACGTCCACCCTCAAGGACGAGATACAGGCGATGGAGCCTAACCTGAGAGACACATTCGGTGGCGACTTCACAGACCTCTTACAGCTCGCCGAGCGCTTTCGGGAATCCGGCGACCCTGAGGGCCTGGCGAGCACTGTTCTGGTGACCATCATGCGAACCGGCGTTCTCGTGCAGTGAGCATTCCCGGTCCTCCATCTGCGCCTAATGTCTGACTCGTCTGCTGCTGCAGATATCTCGAATCCAACCCGGCCCTCTTCTGCTCCAGCACTGAATCCCCGACATGTCTGGTGGCCGCCTGCGGGGGCCTGCTCGTTGCAGCAGCTCTTCTTTTCGCCCACGACATGGCCTCGCTGTGCCGCGCCGGTCTCGACACGATACGCATGGCGCGCCGCTTGATCGAGGTCGTCACCTCGAGGTCCCGGTCGATCCAGGACGGCCCCGGATGCTGGGGTTGGCTGGTACAGGGCGTCGACGCTACCAAGCTGCAGTCCGCTCTGGATTCCTACCATGAGACCGAGGTGCGTACAGGACCTTGTCTTCTGTTTTGTTCTTCTTCTTGTGGCCTTGCTTGGTGACGCCGAGTGCGTGGACACATGAACTAAAATGTGCGCGCAACAGAACACGGTGGAACACAGAAAGATGAAGCTGGCCGGGACGGGCCTCGAAAACGCGTGGCATACCGTCGTCGGTCCCCCGGCGGTGCTGGAGCACTTCTTCGAGACATTCCCGGCGGTGCAGAACCTCGCAAAATCCAAACTACGGGTCTCGGGCCTCGTCCACGTCATATCAGATGTGACGCAGGCCGAGATCGATCACGTAGCCGGTGGCATGACCAGCGCCCTTCCCATCATGGAGAGCAACCCCGTGCGCGCTAATGTCAAGCTGGTGTCGCTGGGCGAGGGCGGCGTTCTCTCGGCCCCGACGTGGAGTGTCCTGCTGCAGCTCCTCGTCCGTGAGATCCTCAGCCAGCCCCTCAACATGCCGCGGGGGCTATCCGCCGTCAGCTCGGTGCTCCCGTCCGGCGCTGCGGTCAAGGTCTACGGCGTAGGGCCCTCGGTCCACATCCCGACGTTATGCGCGTATCTGGGGGGCCAGGGCAACAAGGTCGTGGGGGTCGAGCGGGATCCCAAGCCGCCGTTGGGCGAGCAGGACGCCATGCAGAGCCCGGGGCGTGTTGCCATTGTGGGCATGGGAGGACGATACCCGCGTTCCGGCGATCTGGAGGAGTTTTGGCAACACATCTGTCAAGGAAAAGCCCTTCACACCGAGGTAAGTTGTCACCACGTCGAAGTCTGAGAGGAGAGTGCAACGCCTTGAAAAAGGGGAAATCGATGGAACAATGATTGAATGACGAACCCCCCCCCCTTTCCCTCCAGATCCCGAAAGACCGCTTCAGTCTTGACGATTACTACAGCGCCAGCAGCTCTCCTTTCACGACAAACACCAAATACGGATGCTTCCTCGACAACCCGGGCCTCTTTGACGCCCGCTTCTTTAGCCTCTCCCCTCGCGAGGCGATGGAAGTCGACCCGGCACACCGCCTTTTCCTCCTCGCCGTCTTCGAGGCCCTCGAGTCCGCCGGCTACTCCCGCCGGCCGCACACCAAGACGGCGGCCTGCCGCTTCGCCACGTTCGTCGGCCAGATCGCCGACGACTGGGCAGAGATCACCCGACTCCGCGGCGGCGACGCCTTCAGCCTCACCGGCATCCAGCGCTCCTTCGCGGCCGGCCGCGTCAACTACCACTTCAAGTGGGCCGGCCCGGCCGTCACCCTCGACACAGCCTGCTCGTCGAGCATGACGGCCCTCGACCAGGCCTGCACCTTTCTGCTGTCGGGCCAGTGCGACATGGCCGTCGCCGGCGGCACAAACATCCTCACCAGCCCCTCCAACTTCAACATCCTCGGCAAGGCCGGTTTCACTTCCACCACCGGCGGTAGCAAGTCGTACCGCGCCGACGCCGACGGCTACTGCCGCGGCGAGTTCGTCGGCGCCTTCGTACTGAAGCGTTACGAGGACGCCGTCGCCGCCAACGACAACATCCTCGCCGTCATTCTCAGCTCCGCGAGGAACCATTCGGGCGACGCCGTGTCTATCACGCACTCGGACCCGGAGGCCCAGCAGGAGCTGATGGCCGAGGTGCTCCGCAAAGCCCGCCTGGAGCCCTCGGACGTATCCTACGTCGAGATGCACGGCACCGGCACCCAGGTCGGCGACTACGCCGAGATGATGGCCGTCAGCAAAGCTCTCGGCCGCCGCCGCCGCCCACTTCCTCTCCCCCTGGGCTCTATCAAGGCGAACGCAGGACACGGCGAGGCTGTAAGTAGAGCGCACTTTCCCAGGATCCCCTTCCCCCCATCTCCCCCTTTTTTGAATTCTTCCATGCTGGTAGCGCAATCGCTGACCCAAATGCTGTGTTGTATGTTGTATAGGGTGCCGGTGCCGCGGCTGTGATCAAGGCCATCATGATGTTTGAGAGAAACATCATGCCGCCCCAGCCTGGCCTTCCCGGTCAGCTAAACCCGCGGTTCCCTCCCTTGTCGGAACTCAACGTCGAGATCCCCACGGAGACGCAGAGTTTCGCGCCTGTGCCTGGACGCCCACGGAGGATATTATTGAACAACTTTGATGCGGCGGTAAGTCATGTCAAGTACTCGCGCCCACGGTGTGTGTGTGTGTGTGTGTGCATGGCTCAATGCTTACACCTACAAATAGGGCGGAAACACCTGTATTTTGCTGGAGGAACCGCCATCTCGCGGCAACGTCACGGACGTGTTGTCGGAATCGGGGATCGGCCTCCCGTCCAGATACGTCGTCGTCACCTCGGCCAAGTCCCTCAAGTCTCATGAGATGAACAAGAAGAGACTTCTGGCGTACCTCGGGTCAAACCCAACCGTGCGCATCCAAGACCTCGCCTATACTACCGCCGCCAGACGCCTGCACCACTCCATCCGCTCAGCCTACACGGCCGCGTCTGTCGAGGAGCTCGCGCGCCTGATCGAGGCCGATATCGAAGCCGCCGCCGCCGCCGCCGCCGCCGGAGGACCTGCGCCCGGCTCCCCCGCCCGAAGAACCCCCATCGTCTTCGCCTTCTCCGGCCAGGGCCAGCTTCACGCTGCCATGGGCGCCTCTCTGTACCGCGACAGCGCCGCATTCCGCAAAAAGATGAAGACTTGCGTCCGCATCTGCGAGTCGCTAGGCTTTCCGGCGTCCTTTGTTGACATCATCACCGACCCCAGCGTCGACGTCACGGAACGTACCGCCTCCGAGACCCAGCTGGCCATCGTGTGCCTTGAGGTCTGTCTGGCCGCCTTCTGGACCTCGTGCGGCATCGTTCCGGACTTCGTCATTGGCCACAGCTTGGGGGAGTTCGCCGCTCTGCACCTGGCCGGTGTCCTCTCCCTCACCGACACACTATTCCTGGTCGGCAAGCGCTCGCAGCTGATGGAGCGGAGATGTCGGGCCGGAGCCTTCTCTATGCTGTCCATCAAGGCTTCGTCAAGCTCCGCCGTGATCAGCCAGCTGCTCGAGGAGTACCCCAGCACGTCCGTCTCGTGCATCAACGGGCCCACGGCCACCGTTCTTAGCGGTCCGTCAGAGGACATATCGTCTCTGCAGGCCGCGTTGCGGACGCAACATAATATCTGGTCCACGACTCTGCCGTTGCCGTACGCCTTCCATTCGGCCCAGATGGTCCCTGTGTTGGACGAATATGCCACCCTCGCACGAAGCGTCCCCTTCGGCACCCCCAAGATCCCTTTCGCCTCGACGTTACTGGGGGAAGTCATCTCCCAGGGCAACCGCATCGATGCGGCGTATCTCGTCCGACAAACCCGCGAGGTCGTCGACTTTCAGGGCGGCGTACAGGCCATCCAATCCAGACTCGAAGGCGGCGGCGGCGGCCTGTGGCTGGAGTTGGGCCCGGCCGCCGTACTTACGGACCTGACCGCGTCCATCTTGTCATCATCGCCCTCGTCGCGGACGGGGGGCGCACGCATGGTCTGCTCGCTGAAGCCCGGCGGCTCGCCCTGGGACTCCATCTCTGCCGCCCTCGCCGCTGCCTACGAGACGCAGCAGGACGTCGACTGGGTCGGCTTCTACGCCCCCTATGCCTCCCAGCTGAGTCTGGTCCGGTTGCCTTCTTACGCTTTCGACCTCAAGGACTACTGGCGTCCGTACCCGTCGCCCGCGCCCGCGCCCGCGCCCGCGCCCGCAGCCGCTTCCCCGCCGGTCCTTGAAGCTCCCCCTCCTCTGCTCTCTACCTGCCTTCACCACGTCATCTCCACGTCGGCCAAACTCTTCGAGTTCCGTTCCTCCCTCTTCGAGCCTCACCTCAAGTCGCTCATCGATGGCCACCGTCTGATGGACGTACCCATCTCGCCAGCCTGCGTCCTGGGCGAGATGGCCCTCACCGCGGCCAGCTATGCCCTCGGAAGAGCAGGCCACGAGACGTGCGAGGCCATCGAGCTCGGCACCAGAAACTGCGTCTTCCTGAGACCGGTGTCGGTCGACAGCAGTAGAACCGGCCTGACGGTCACCATCACTGCCGAGATTCGTAACCGGCCCGAAGGCACCGCTGTCGAGATCAAAATGTTGGTGGACCAGCAAGACGGCTCCAGCCTCCCCGCCGCGCAGGTCGAAGTGCACATGACAAGCCCTCAACGCCTCGCGGCCGACTGGGCCATGGTCTCGCGCTTCATCTGGGAACGCTGCGCCAGCGTCGTCGACGCCGCAAAGGCTGGCAGCGGCCAGCGCCTCACCCCGTCCTTCTTCTACTCCATCTTCGCCCAGACGGTCAGCTACTCCGCCGCCTTCCAGCGCGTCGTCGACGTCTTCCTGTCCCCCGACATGCAAGAGGGCGTCGCCAACGTCGTGCTGGCGCCCGCCCCGGAATCATGCTCCTTCACTCTCAACCCTTATTGGCTCGATAGCCTGACCCATCTCGCCGGCTTCCTCGTCAACGGCGATCCTTCCAAGCCTGCCGACGTGTTGTACATGATGAACTCTTACGACTCGTACAACATCGTCGAGCCCCTCGAGTCAGGCCGCCCGTACACCGTCTACACCCGCGTCGTCAAGCGGGACAAGAAGTCGGCCGTTGTCAACGTCTATGTTTTTTGCGACCAGCGCCTCGTCATGCAGAACCTCGGCCTACATCTCCAGCAGATCCCAAAGTCCCTCATCGCGCGCATGATTGGCAAGACAGAGGGTCCCGACAGCAAGCCAGCTGCCCCTGGCGCTGCACCGGCCTTGTTACGGTCAGCAGCAGCAGGAAATACAAAGAGGGACCACTCGCTCGCCGTCACCTCACAAACTGGCCCGATACCGGCGCGGCCCGCAGTCGTGGCGCGGCCCTTCCAGCCGCAGCCGCGGAAGCCCGAGGCGACACCCGGCAGACCCCCGATCGCCGACGCCCTCCTGGCGGCCATTGCTGAAGAGACCGGGTGCGAGGTGTCCGACCTGACGAGCTCGACGAGACTGCAGGACCTCGGGGTGGACTCCATCATGGCCGTCCAAATCGCGGAAAGCCTGCGGAGCAAGCTGGGAATAGAGATCGGCGCCTCCGTGTTCCACGAGCATTCCTCCGTCGGCGAGCTTCTGCGAGCACTCGCGGGGGTGGGTTCCGAAGCCGTCGACTCGGAAAAGCCGCATCAGCCGTCGGCGACCACGCGGGCCAACGCGCTCGCGGGCGGTTCCGACGCTCTGTCCAACGACGCCGACGTCGGCACTTCACCATCCGCCGGCGGAGGCGGCCGGTTCGGGCTCCTCGGGGTGCTCTTGAGCACCATCGCTGCCGAGACCGGTGCCGAGGTATCCGATATCGAAGACGACTTCACCGCCCTCGCGGACCTCGGCGTCGACTCTATCATGGCCATGCAGATCGCGGCCAATGTTCGGGATCAGACGGGCATCGATATCCATCCTTCAACGCTCGTCGAGAATCCCACCATTGGCGATCTGCGCCGGACTTTTGGTCAGCATCACGAGCAGCAGCAGCCGCAAGTTGCCGAGTCGGGATCTGAGGCTGCGGCGGCTCTGTCGTCGGAAGCATCATCAATAAATGCCTCGATCACTGCAGGCTACTCATTCGTCGAGCACGCCGGGACACCGAGCACGACTGATACCTCGGAGGTCGTCGTCGTCAACCCTACCATCGATTCTCTCAGCCACCAAGCCCCCCAAACGCCCGTGGCGCCCTCGACCCCGGCCGCGACCCCCTTGAAGGTTAACGTTGTCCTCATGCAAGGCCGTAAAGCTTCCGGCCACACGCCGCTCTTCATGTTCCCCGACGGCGCCGGCAGCGCCTCCACCTACATGTACCTCAAGTGCTTCCGCAACGGTCGGCCCCTCTACGTCCTCGAGTCCCCCTACCTTAACAACCCGCGCGACTTCACCGTCGGCGTCGAGGAGGTGTCGGCCCTCTTCAAACAGGCCGTCCTCGACACCTACCCCGCAGGTAACTTCCTCCTTGCCGGCTACTCGGGCGGCGCCGTCTACGCCTACGAAACGGCCCGTCAGCTCATAGCCGACGGCCACACCGTCAGCGGTCTCCTCCTCTTCGACATGGCCGTGCCCTGCCTCCGCCCTGACCCGGGCATGCCCCCTTCAATGAGCCTCCTCCTCCCTGCCGCCATGGTGCAGTCCCGCAACTGGGCCGATCCGACCATCATGCGCAACCAGCAGGCGCACATGGCCCAGATGGTCCGCACCGTTGCCGAGTACGACCCCGTCCCCATGCCCCCCGGCAAGCGACCCCTCCGCACCTGGGTGACGTGGTGCAAGCGCGGCGTCATCGAGCGCCTCGACGAAGCCGCCCGCCGCCAGCTGCGCCAGAGCGGCATCCTCACCGACGCCATCCCCAACTTCATGGAGGACTCCGCCGTCGGCCCCTTTGCCTGGGCCATCCCCGCCGGCAAGCCCCTCGGGCCTAACGGCTGGGACAGGCTTGTCGGCCCCGTCAGATGCACCTCTATTGACGCCGATCACTTTACCATGATCATCCCGCCCGATGTAGGTGGTCTCTTCCGCGTAGACTCTCAAACTTGATGCGTGCTAACCAAAGTGTGCTAGGTTGCCAAGTTTCAAAAGGCTTTAGAAGATGCCTTGGTGTACTGTTCAGATGAATAGAGTTGATAGGCTCTGTTGGTTGAAGAACCTTGGACAGATAGATTTCGCTCTTGAATATAGTCCTGTGGTAATACTAGCTACTAATACGTATTAGCTAAGTACTGTCAAAATATGGTCAGATGTGGGCGGTTACGGGCGGCCCTTCAACACATTTCGCCTCCAAAACAGGTGACTCGAAGAGTGAATCGAGTAAATAACATCCTAGATGACTGGAGGATCAGCTGGGAGGCTCGGGCATGACATGACTGCCGGTATGTCCGCTCAGTCGCTGCACCATTCGTCATCATCCCCGTATCCGGCCGGACCCGCCTATGAGAAACTAATCTCACTACGCAGCGGTCGAGTATTTGGCATGGGGATGTACGGGTTGCCGCGGAGCATGCCTAGGGGATGCAAAATCATTCTTGATATGCCAAGCGAGGCCGTAAGCTGTTAAAGGGCGTAATTGGCAGCGATAACCTTCGTTGATTGATTGCTCTGTTGTGTGTATCTGTAACTATCTCTATTTTACGCAGTCATCGCCGATCGGCCCTTTCCAAGGGGCAAATACGCAGATAATTATGTTCCCTAGTTTTAGGTAGAGAAATCTGTCAAATAATGGGGAATGTAATGGATTGTTAGGTGTATGTGTACTTATAGTGAAAGCCTAAAGGAACAGGGAATGTCAAATGTAGCGAAAGTACACGTGAATTCACCGACGAATACACGGTTGCCCTACAGCGAATCGCCGGGGAATAGGCAGTGAAATCGCCCCACTTTAATAGTGATTTCACTAATAATATTGCCAGGATTAGCCTAGGATTTACTAACTAAGACATAAGGGGATTTCCTTATTCCTATAGGATTTTACTATAGTTATATATAATAGAATAATAAATTAACTATTATAACGTAGTTTATAAGTAACTAGGCTACTTTTTCTTACTTATATATATACTACCTTTATTTCTGTTTTTCTTTACTAATAATATTAAATATAGTAGAATTACATGTAAATTAGCTAGTAAATATATAGTTACTTTATAGTAAATTGTTAGGGAATAGGCAGTAAATTAGCCCTACCTTTAGAGGTAACTTTACTAATAATATCGCTAGGATTAGCTAGGGATTTCCTAACTAAAAAATAGGGGTTTTTCTTTATTTCTAGAGGAATTTATAATAGTTATATAATATATAAAAAAATTAATTAAGTAGCTATTATAATCCTTACTATTTAATAATTAATAGTCTAATATATATGTCTATAATAACTAATATACTTATCTAATTATTAAATACTATTATAATAATTAATAAGAACTATAATAATAAATAAACTATCTTATAATTATATAGTAATTAGTTTATATAGCTTAACGCTATCTAAGTAAAAGTAAAGTATTATAATCTCTAGGAGTATATTAACTTAGAGGTTATAGTAGTAGACTAATTAATCCTTAAAGTATATTTAAAAAAACTAATAAAGCTACTTATAACATAATATTTATATGCCTTAACTAAAAATAAGCTTACTACTTACTAAGAGGTTACTATAGCTATAGTAATTACTAAGATATTTTAGTAAGTAACTATATAGCTATATATAGTAAAAAGTAAGGCTATTATAGCTATACTTAATAGGCTTATATATAAAACTAAATATATAATAACACTAGATAATCTTAACTTATATAATTTTATATACTTAAATAGCTAAATAAGCTACTATTATAAGGAAGTCTATAAGTATACTACTTAGTAAAAAGATATTAAAAATATAGCTAATATATTTAAATTTACTATGTCTATAGATCTTTAAGAAAGATATTATAAATCTAATAAATTACTAGCTAAATAGCTTAATAAGAATAGTATAGTAGTAAGAATAACTAAAAAAAAGTATATAAAGTATACTTATAATAAGTATAGTAAAGTGCTAGTAAAAGCCTAGTAAAAGTCCTTAACTACTAAAAAAGATCTTACTATATAGCTTAATAAATAGAACGTAGCCTATAGTAAATTAGTATAAGTTAATTTACCTAACTACTAGTAGCTATTAATTTAGTTTAATAACCTTATTACTACTTTATAAAGTAGCTTACTAAGCTTTTAGCTAGATTTATATATAGTAACTAGTAAAATAATAAGTAATTAAAATAATCTTAACTAGTAGTCTCTTTATAAGATAGCACTAAAGAGGGTTAAAGCGCTTACTAATAACTTACTATATAATAACTAAGTAGGCTATAGCGTATTTAGCCTAACTAGAAGTAATAATAATAATAACTTAATATATAGTAAAGATATAGTAAAAGAGAGTAAATTAACTAATAAGAGATATTACTATTAATAAAGTATAAGTAAAAAAGTAAAGTACTTTATATACTTTAATACTTATTTATTATAACTTTATTACTTTATAAATAAATTATAAAGGCCTAATAATTAGTAAGTAAATATATAATATTAGTAATAGATTTATAAGTATATTATAAGTAATCCTAACCTTACTAAATAAGTATAGAGAATTAAGGCTAAGTTATAGTAACTATATAGTAAATACTATATAAAGGTAGCCTTTTATACTACTTTATAAGGCTATAAGCTAGGTAATTTAGCTTTACTTAATTTAAGCACTACTAACACTTAGATATAAAAGCTTATATAATTATAACCTTAAATTTAACCTTAAATTTAACCTTAAATTTAACCTTAAAGTAACACTACTATATATATATATATATATATAAAATATCTAATATAACCTTTACTTCTAGATATAGACCTATAGAGATTTACTT
>NW_007361121.1:44262-45795 GCF_000149035.1 Colletotrichum graminicola M1.001
CCTCCTAAATAAGTTTAAGGACTTAAGGCCTAGTTATGTTAACTATATAGTAGATACTATATAAAAGTAGCCTTTTATTGCTACTTTATAAGGCTATAAGCTAGGTAATTTAGCTTTCTTAATTTAGGCACTACTAACTATATATTTAACTATATATATAGTTTATTATTATTAGTTAGTAGCCCTAATTAGTAACTGTATTTAGTCTAGTACTGCCTAAGTTATCATAAAAAGATATAGTCCTATAGAGATTATTTTAAAAGGCACTAATAGCTTACTAACTAAGCTCTATATATATAATATAATATATTATAGCGCTTTTACTATATTACTTATTTCTTTCATAAGGCTATACTAAAAGGTATATAGTAGGACATAAGCCTAATTAATAATTACCTAAGGTATATAAACTATAGCCTTATAGGCTATATTAAGGAATAAAGTAACTAATAAGTGCTTAAATATTATGAGTAATATAGCTATACCTAAGAAAGTAAAAGCGCTTTTACTATATATTCTGCTAATAATGTACTACTAACCTTATAAGTAAGAAATAAATATATAATACTAATATAGTAATAACTACTTTATAGTAATATAATAATATAGTATAAGCGTCTTAGCTACCTAGGTGCTAAGACTCTATAAAGGATTATAAATACTACTTATAAAGTATATCTAACCTAAGTTAATACTATAATAATATAAGACTATAATTTATATAGTCTTAGTAAAATAAGGTAGTAGATTTACTACTAGCCTTATAAATTAATTATAAATATAGTACTAAGTAATTACTTAGTGCTAGATTTTTATAATCTTAAATAAGGCTATATAAGATACTACTTAGTAATAATAATCTTAGACTAAGTAACTAGCCTTATATAAGATTTCTACTTATATAGCTACTAGTAGGATACTATTAAATTAATAATAAGGGGCTTTCTTATAATACTAAAAAATAAATATTTAATTATACTATAAGTTATTAAGGCTAACTAAGAAATCCTATACCTTAAGTAACTTATAGATATAGTCTTTAATTATAAGATCTTTATTAAGCTGTTAGTAGTAAATACTTAGGCTTAAGATAGAGACGCTAAGTAAATTACTATAAGTATTAAACTTAAGGTATAATATATATATATTAATATAAAACTACCTAAAGTTCTATAGCCTAAAATTATAACTATAGCTACTTATCTTTATAACTTAACACTATTAGTAGCTTAGAAGTAGAAATTACTATATTAAATATTTTACTTATATTTAATACTTAATAAGTATATTAAGCCTTTAATAATAGTAAAGCTAGGTCTTTTATATTTATAAGTCTATAAGTACTAAGTATATATACTAATAGTAGATATATAACTATTATAAAACTATTAGTAAAAGCTTACTGCCTATATATAGATTAAATTTCTTTTTAAATATATATTTAGTAGTTTATATTACCTCTAGTATGTAGTATAAAATAAGGTCTTTACTATATATAAAAAAATATCCAATAAGAAAATAACTCTTTACTAA
>NW_007361122.1:0-3985 GCF_000149035.1 Colletotrichum graminicola M1.001
CTGCCCCCAAACGACGATACCCAGCGTCAAATCCTTACAGCAATTCCGGTCGTCGTGGAAGTTGAGGCTAGGAGCAGGCTTTTAGTGCACCTGATTGCGATTAATGGTGCTGATCCTATAGATGCCACGTTGTCCATCTTATATAACGCTATGCGTTACTTCCGCTATAAGAGTCCGCGCAGCGGCCTATCATCGCGTATCGGCATGAATAGTTAGACCTTAGCGGAGGCATCGGTGGAGTACCTACTTTATATAGGATATATATTTATATATTATAGTAATAGTAGTAGGATTATATAATAAGACTACTATTTATCTCTTCTATAATACCTCTTTATGTCTTTTATTTTCCCTTATATTTTCCTTACTTATATACTAACCCTATTTATACTATACTATCTAAAGCCTAAGACTATATCCCCTTACTAGAGGAAAGAATAGCTAAAGTAGTAACTATCTTACCTAACTACTACTAGTAATATAAACTAATTACTAAGGGGTACTAGTATATTAGTAGTATTATTAAGTTAAGAGATAAAGCAGAAGTAAGTAACTACCTAACTAGATAGTAGAGGATAATAGTTAAGAGCTAGCCTTAGTAGTAACACCCTCTTCTAGAAAAGTAAGTTAGTTAAAGAGCTAGCTAGGCTATACTTTATATATATTAAGTAACTACTACTAGACCTACTAAAGATAATATAAAGTATTAGTAAGAACTAGCCTATTAAGCTAGCTTATATATAGGAGCTTAAGAAGATATTTAAGTAAGGTAAGCTAGAGTAGTATACACCTAAGAACTAGATTATAGCGCTCTATAGCTCTAGGGTAGTAAAATAGCTATAGGAGAACACTAGTAGGCCTACTAAGGAGGGGACTAAAGGGGAGAAAAACTACTTTATATAATAGATTACTAGTAACTATACTAAGTTTAAGGTTATAGTAAGCTAGTACTATATTAAGGCCTTATAAAAGTATATTAAGAAGACTAGTAGTAAGTATAAGGACTATTAGTAAATATATAAGCTTTATAATAAAAGTAATATATACTACTAAATAGGCTAGACTATAGCCTAGCCTAAGATAGTATAGTTAAAGACTAAGTTATACTTACTAGGCTAGTAAAACTAACTAATATATAAATAAACTAACTACTATAGCACCTTAATATAAGAATACGCCTTAATTATACTAACCTTATACTACCTAATAACTATAAGTAGATCTAAATATAGCTAGTGTCCTTTATATCTAACACTAAGGGGATTATTACTAGTAGGCAGGCAGTAGTTAACTACTACCTAGTTAAGGGGCTCTAGCTTAGTAGTAAGTAGTAGTTCCTTACCTAGAGGCTTATAACCTTATAGAACTATAAGTAGTAGTATAATATAATTATATAGTAGTACTAAATAAGGCTTAGCCTAAAGGTCTTTACTATCTTAATATTTAAGTAAATAGTAAGCTTATATATTAATAAGTACTAGTTTAAGGCGCTTAGAGGTATACTTAATACCCTTAAGGCGCTACCTATTAACGTAGCTACTTACGTTAGCTACTAGGACTAAGAGCGCCTAGTAGTAGCGTTCTATAGCTACTAAGGCCTAATAAAAGCTAACGTCCTTACTATATTCTATTAGACGTAAGGTAGTAGCTAATATATATATACTACTAGTCTCTTTATATCCCTAAGTAACACTAAGTATAACTAAATATACTAGTTTATTACTAAGATACTTATACTATTCTTTTTAACCTCTTACTATATTAAGAGAAGCACTAAATAAGATATAGTTTATATTTTATACTATATTATTACCTAGATTAATACTAACTATATAGCTACTATTTATATATAAAGTTATATAATATAAAATAAGATACTACTATATAAGTATCTTAAGATAGCCCTCTAGGCGCTAGGCCCCTTAAATAACAGCCTTTCTCTAGATAAGGAGGTAAGGTAGCTATAGAAGTACGTCCTAGACTTTACTTAAGAATATATAGTTACTTTTTAAGCAGCTACTATAGCGTACTTACTTAGGGGTAATAACTAGACTAATATTAGCTACTCTAACTACACTAAGCGTTTCTTTTACTTTATATAGGCCTAGCTCTTTATACTAGTATATAAGACTATAGGCACTATAGTAAGGTAAACCTTTTAGCCTAAGTAAGTAGATAGTACCTTATTTAAGACTAGTATTAGTAGGGGAGAAAGAGGGTAGAGGGGTAAAGTCCTTATACTTATTTAGACTATTTATAAATATATTACCTTATTACTTATAAGTACTATTAATAAAATAGAACTTAACCTTATTACTTTAGCTAATCTTAAGGATACTATCTATATATTAGTTATAGCCTACTTAAGGAAGTTATATAAGAACACTAAAGACGCTACCTATAGTAGTATAGGCATACTATAGGACTTATTACCTAAAGGACCTTAGCTTATAGCTAGGGCTAATAGCTCCCTAGCTAGATAGTAGTAGTAAAAGGCGTACGCTATATTATAGGCCTAGTCCCCTAAAAGGTTATTATTATTAGATAGCCTTTTACTACCCTAACTATAAACTATAGAGGTATACTATTCCCCCTTAAGATTAAGAGGGGCCTTACTAACTATAGGACCTAATAGTAGTAGCCTAGCTATAGTATAGTTACCTAAGGTATAAGTTAAGCCTAGGTAGATAAATAGGCTTTAAGTAAGTATAGGGGGGGCTACTATAAAAAGAAAAAAAAAATAATAATAATTAGTATAAATAAGTAGTTATAGTAGTAATATAGTATTACCTAGCTAGTATATTAATATAGCTAATAAAATTTATATAGTAGGTATCTACTAGCTAGGGTAACTATATAGGAAAATAAAAGAAAAAGTAGAGGGTTTATCTTATAAGGGTTTCTATAATTAGTAATCCCTACTAATCCTTATAAGGCTTATCTTATTAAGTATAAAGTAACCTTATATAACCTAAATATAGGTCTTTATAAATAATTACTAATAGCTATTAAATAGTTAGCCTAGATTACTATAGTCTTATTAGCCTAAGGTTATATAAGGTTACTTTACACTTTATAAAATAGTAAAGCTGCCTCCCCCCTCCTCTCCTAGTAACACTATAAAAAAAGTAAGAGGTTTTAAGTAATACTGTATAGTAAGGAGGTAAGAGGGGGTAGGTAGTATATAAGTAAAGGTAATAGTTACCTAGTTATTAGTAACGTATTAAAAGGTATAGTTTATAAGTAAAGGCTTAGTATAATATAGGACCTAAACACCTATTATAAACCTAAATATAATATAAGAACTATAATATTTAGTAGTTTTATTAGGCTATTATATAACCTTAGCCCTTTTTATTTAAGAATAAAGGCTATTATATAAAGCACTATTAAGGATAACTAGTCTAATAATAGCCTTAGTAACCTAGAAAGGCTGCTTAGTACTAAGCTACTTAGTAATAAGGATAAGCTATTTATATAAGCGCCTAATAATAGTAGTAAAGAGGATAATATTAATAAAGTAGAAAATATATACACCTAGAAGGTAGACTACTTAACTAGTAGCTATTAGTTTAAAGGTATAACCTAAGTGTTAGCTATTAACTAGCCTACCCCTTAAGTAAAGCTGCTTACCTATATACTTAATAAGTATAGCTAACCTAATTAGCCTCTAGCTAGATAGTTAATTAAGAAGATATAAAGAACTAATTTTATATTAGCTAATATAATTTAGTTACTATAAAAAAAGAATATAGTTAACTTTAGGTCTAGTGTATTTAGTAGCGCCTTAATAAGGCTAACTAACGCCTTCTACTTAGTCTTCCTTT
The DNA here is from genome assembly GCF_000149035.1 of Colletotrichum graminicola M1.001. Taxonomy (NCBI): domain Eukaryota; kingdom Fungi; phylum Ascomycota; class Sordariomycetes; order Glomerellales; family Glomerellaceae; genus Colletotrichum; species Colletotrichum graminicola. The sequence continues at coordinate 3,828 of NW_007361122.1, forward strand.
ATTAATTACTATAGCTTTATTAGTAAGCTAAGGCTATTAATATCTAAAGTAAAGGGGCTAATACTAATAACCTGATTATATCCTTCTTATACTAGTTAGTGCTATATATAGTAAAGTATATTAGTAGTATCTCCTTTATATTATAAAATAAACCTTTT
>NW_007361122.1:4415-44335 GCF_000149035.1 Colletotrichum graminicola M1.001
ACCTTAGTAAGTACTACTACCTTAGAGTATAAGCTAATCTATTATATATAGTTACTATATATATTAATAGCGTAGCACCTATCTAAAGGATAAAAATAATAAAGAGCTTAAGATAAAAGTACGCTACTTACTAGTAAGTAGAAATAAGATTATTAAGAAGTTTATAAGACACTATAACTATATATTTTACCTCTAGGCCTTTTACCTTATATATAAGAATATATCCTTAGCTAAACTACTAGTATTTCTTTAGTTACTTTATATAGCTATATAAAGTAATACTTATAATAAGAATAATAGTACTAACGTGCTGTCTTTTAGCTACTTCTAGGGCTACTTTAATATTAAGAGAAGCGTATAGTATAGTGCTTATAACCTACTAGCTACTAAAGGGTAAGTAACAGCCGCCCTAATAGTACTAATAAAAGATATATTTATAATACTAGCTAGGTAGTAAATATAAAAAAAGGCGTTATAAATAATCTATAAGTAGAAAACGCCTAAAAACCCTAAGGATTTAAGACTATTTATAAGGGAGGCTAGCTAGCTTTAATATATTATAAATAGTAAGGAGGTTACTTATTAGCTAGAATAGGTTATATCTCTAAAGGTTAATAGTATATAATAAGAGGAGTACACCTTTAAGGCTATACTATCCTTTATCTTTTAAATTATTTACTTCTTCTTAGTTAAGTATAAAAGCTATATATATATTTTTTACTTAATACTAGTAAAAGTGTTCTTTAGTATTATATATATATACTTATACCTCTTTAACCTAGCGCTTAGTAAGATAAAGCGCTAGTATATATAAGGTAGTAAGATAGGCCTTAACTTAGTAAGCTTAGAGGCTATTACTATTCTTAATAAGCTTAGTAGCTATATATTTATAAGGTATAACTAGTACCTACTTAAGACTATCTTCTAGCTACTTAGTATAGTAAACAGCCTCTAATAAAAGGTATAGCCTTATATTAATAAAAACGTACTTAATATAGTAGTAGGCGCTAGTAGTAGTAAGGCTATAATACGCCTAGTAAACTAGCTATACTCTTAAGAGACTAGTTAGCCTATACTACTCTATATAGGTAAGCTTTAGTACTACTATAAGGCGTATATTACCTCCTTATAGGAGACTAACCTATAGCTTATATAGCTTAGGGAGGCAGCCTTTACTAGTAAGCTAGTAATAAACAGCTTTATATAAAGGATAATATTAAAGTTATAAATACTATAGATAAAGTCCTTTATTTACTAGTAGCTCTATAGATAACTATATAAAAGTAGACTACTAAATAGGTAGCACTAGCCTATAACACTAGCTAAGATTATAGTTTATAAGGTAGCTATAGCGTCCTAAAATAAGGTAGATAACGTGTTTATATAAAAGGCGTTATAGTGTCTTTAGGATAGCCTTACCCTAAGTAGGCTATATATAGCTATTAAGCTATCTAAAGCGTATATATAATATAACTTTACTACTAGCCTTATCTAGGCTATAGCTAGTAGTAATAAGAGGCAGAAGGCCTTTTTATTTAAGAATATAATATAGCTAGTATAGCTATAGCTAGCTGTTAAGAAAGGGCGTAATACCTATAGTAAAGGTATTAAGGTAGCTAAGTAGGCTAGTATCCTAAATAGGCTACTAATAGAGCTTAAGATTAAGTAGGCGCCTAATATAGTAGGGGGGTGTATAACGTCTACTAGCGTTATCTACCTCTATAGTTATACTAGTAAGAAGCCTATCCTCTCTAGGCTACTAGGCTTATTATAATAGGTAGTATATAAGGCTAAAATTAAGTATAAGAAGGCGCTATAAAAGTAGGTATAATATAAGTAAGGCGCTATAATTAACTTTAGCTATAAGATACTATTTTAGTAGGTGCCTAACCTAATTTACTAAGGCTTTAAGGATATTAAGTGTATTTTCTTAGCCTTAAGTAGTAACCTAAAGGTACTTAGCTACTATTACCTTAGTATTAAGTGCCTCTTAAATAATATTAAAGACCTACTATACTAACTAATACTAATTATTATACTTACTTTATCTTTTTTATAAAAAACCCTTTATATAGACCTTAAGAAAAAAAATTTAGTGTTACCTCTAAGAAAAAAGATTATTTACACCTTAACTTTATACTAGTAATATATATAATATAGTTCCTTTATCTAAAGTTATTCCTATAAGAGGATAACTATAGGATAGCGTATAGTATAGCCTTTATAATAACTAAGCTTAGTATATAGCCTGTTCTACTAAGAATACTTATCTAATAGTCCTCTAGAGTAAAAAAGGTATAATACCTTTATAATATATACACTAAGTTAGGTAAATTTAGTTAATAACTAGCCTTACTTATATAATATAAAGCTTAAGCTAAAGCTATAAGAAGAGCTTCTAACTAAGCTATATTATCTTTAGTTTATTATAATATAGCCTAAGTAGTTTATTACTATAGTATTTTAAAGTAAAAATAAGTTATAAGTAAAGAGGTATAGTAGTATTATTAAGTAGCGCTAGCTATAATAATAAATTTATAAAACCTATAGCTTAATATATATACTATAGTATAAGGCTTTTATAAATATATATATATAGGTATATATACTTTTTCTACTATAATATTATAGTAATAAAATATAATAAAAATAAATTTCTTATATATAAGTATATACTATATTAATAGAAGTAAAACTAGGATTTTAGTAATATAAATACACTTAAGATACTATTTTTTATACTACTTTTATAGTAATATTATAGTAAATCCCTAAGGGTTCCTTAGTGTTCTAGTTAAGTTACTTATTATTAGTAAAAACTAACTACCTTAATAAATCTAACCTAAGTAAAGAATAAATAACTAAAAAGAAAAGTAAAAAAAAAAAAAAAAACCTTTTAAGGCTTATAACTTAGTAATAGCGCGCCCTATAGTAAAATAGATTAGATATTTAGGACTAAGGTAAAAAAAAGACCTAGATCTATATATAAAAAAGTAAGGCCGCCCTAGGATTTAAACCTAGATCTTTACTTTTACTATTTACTATTTAGGTTTCTAGTTAGAGAGGCACTTTACTATTAAGCTAAATAGCCTTTATTTTTATTATAAGACTAAAAAGAAATATTATTTATATAGCTAATACCTCTTTAAGCTAACTTATACTTACTAGTACGCCTACCTACTTATCTAGTTATTAGTAGCTAGAGATAGTAGCTCTAGGCTAAGTAGCCTATACGCCTAACTACTTACACTAAGAAAAATAGTTAGCTACTAAACTAACCCCTTTATATAAGAGGTATAAAGAATATAACCTTAATAATATAAGTATATAATAGCTAGTAAGTATAGTGTATATATATATATACTACTATAGTAGTAAGTTAGTAGCTTACTATTAAGGCTGTCCTTAAGATAAAATATAAATAAAGTAAGAGGTATAAAGTAGTAAGGTAGATATATAACTATATTTAAGATTAAAGTCTTAAGTAATAATAATAGTACTATATATATATATAACTATAGCTTAATAATAGTAATTAATAGTATAGGCAGCTAGCTTTAAGTAAATATTAACGTCTTTAAAATAGTAACCTTATAAAGACCTCCCCTTAAGTCTAATATATCTTAATATAATCTTCTTATTATAGTAAGTAAGTCTAGTGCTTTTATTATTAGACTATATAGCTAGTAGTTAGGTATACTATTAGCTATAAGCCCTCTTATTCCCCCTCCTTAGTGCTCCCTTAACTAATATATCTCTTATATAGGAATCTAGTACTAACACTAAGTTAAAAAGCCTTAGTTATATCTTAGTATAACCTCTTTAGTAAAGTATATAAGCCTAGTGCTTTTATTATTAGATTATATAGTAAGTAATTAAACTACTTTTACCTCCTTATAGTAAGTAGAGGATCTTTGCTACCCTCCTTATACTATAGTGCCTAGTTAGAGAAAAAGCTAGCACTAGACCTTAAGTAGTATAAGGAATAGTAGTTATAATAAACACCTAACTAACACTTCTATACTAAAGAGATAACGTTAGCTAAGTAGTCTATATAAAAAAAAGACTATAAGTAAAAGAAAAAAATAAGAGGTAAAAAAGGTAGTAAAAATAGTAATAAATAAGACACTAAGTAAGATAGAAAAAAAAAAGGACTTACCTTAAAGCTAGCTAGCTATCTAGAACGTACTTATAATAACTATCTTAAAACTACTATAGTTAGGTATAAGTAGCTAGGCGCTAAGTATAAATTATATATTATTATATATTATAGACTAATATACTAAAAGGCTATTATTATAGTAGTAGTATACTATTAGTAAAATAGCCTAAATAAAAAAGAAGTAGTTAAAAAAAAGTAAGAAAAAAAAAGTAAGTAAAAGTAACTAAGTAAAAAAGAGGGGGGTAGGCTTACCTTAAAGTTATTTACTTAGTAACTAGTATATAAAGGGGTTAAAGTAAGGAGAAAAACCTAATAGCTAAACAGCCTAAGCTAAAGTAGTAAGTTACCCTTAAGGTAGGCTATATACTTAGTCTTATAACCTCTTTCTAGATCTACTAATATTTTATATCCTAATACTATCTACCTAGTTACCTTAATACTAAGGTCTATTTATTTAAATAAAAGAAGAGGGGTGTAAGTAAGATAAAAGAAGAGAGGAAAAAAGAGATAAAAAAAGTATAGAGGCCTTACTTTTAAGCTATCTATAAAGTAAATAAAGAATCCTAGTAGCTATATAAAGTAAGCTATTCTTTAGCTAAAGGTAGTGTGTATAAATCTAACGCTTAATATTAACTATACGCCTTTCCCTTACTAAGTTAGTAGTTTTATTTAGGCTAACGTAAGTAAGATAGTTATAAGGATAAAGGTAAAGACAAAAGGAGTATAGAGGTCTTACTTTTAGGCTATTATTAGAGCTATTATTAAAGCTATTATTAGAGCTATTATTAGAGCTATTATTAGAGCTATTATAAGAGTAGATTATAAAGGCTACTACCTATATAAAGTAGGCTGTTACTTAGCTAAAGGTAGTATATATAAATCTAGCGTATAATATTAATAATATACCTCTTTACTACTAAGTAGGGAGCTTTATCTAAGTAAAGGTTAGTAATATAGTATATAAGAAAAAAAGAAGATAAGCTAAGTAGAGGTATATAAGCTAAAAGTAAAGTAAAGGAATAAGTAATAAATTTAATAAAGAAAAAAAAAGTCTAAATAAGAAGAAAAAAAGACACTAAGTAAAATAAAAAAAGAAAAAGACTTACCTTAAAGCTAGCTAGCTAGCTAAGCTATCTTTATAATAATTATATTAGAACTACTATAATAACACTTTTAGAACTATAATAGTTAGGTATAAGTTACTAGGCGTTAAGTATAAATTAAGTATCTTTATATATTATAAGCTAGTATATAAAAAGGCTACTATTACTATAGTAGTATACTATTAGTAAGGTAGCTTAGATAAAAAAGAGGGTGCTAGGTATAAGAGAGTTAAGGGGGGGTTTACCTTAAAGCTGTCCTTTAAGCTATCCTTTAAGCTATCCTTTAAATAGAGTATAAAGTAGCCTATTTCTTAGCTAAAGCTAGTAAGGCTAGTATATATTAATTTAATACTTAATATTAGTAGTATGTTTTTTACTTACTAAGTAAGTAGGTTTATTTAGGCTAATATTAATAAGATAGTTAAAGTAAAGAGAGGATAAAAAAATAAGTAAAAGGAGAGGTAATAAATTAAATAGAGGTAAAAAAATAAAAAGAGCGCTAAAAGAGAAAAAGGCCCTACCTTTAGGCTATCTATCTAGCTAATAAAGGGCGCTACTACTACTAGTATATAGTAAGCTATTTCTAAGTTAAGGGTAGTATATATAAATTTAATATTTAATATTAATAATATATATTTTACTTACTAAGTTAGTGCCTTTATTTAGGCTAAGGTTAGTAATATAATATATAAGATAATAAGCTAAAAAGAGATATAAAAAGAAAAAAAAGAGGTAGATTAATAGGTAATAAGCTAAATAAAAAAAAAAAGCATATATAAAAGTAAAAGTAATAAGGAGGAGGGCTCTCTAGTAGGAACCTAGACCTTAGGGTTAGTCTTAAACGTTTCTATAGCCCTAAGCTCCTCTATTAATATAAGCTTATTATTAAGGTAGGTAATAAGGATAGTAAGTAAGGTAAAAAAAAGTAAAGAAAAAAAGAGGTAGATAAATAAATAACTAGCTAGTTAGAGGGAGAGTAAGAGCTAGGCACCTTACCTTAAGGCTACTAAGGTAAGAGGTAACGTTATAGATTCTACCTTAATTAAGAGGGTAGCTACTTAGTAAGAATCTTAACCTTAAGGTTAGTCTTAAATATATCTATAGCCCTAAGCTTCTTTATTAATATTAGTTTATTATTATAGTAAGTAAATAAGATAATAAGTAAAAAAAAAGAAGTAAAAAAATAAATAAATAAATAAATAGCTATAAGCCTCTTTATTAAGTAAAAAAGATAATAAGTAAGGTAGAGACCTTTAGGTTTAAGGTAAGTAAATAAAATAGTAAGTAAAAAAGAAATACTAAAAAAAAAGATAAAGTAAATTAATAAATAATAAGCTAAATAAAGAGAGAGAAAGTATAAATTAAAAAAGAAAAAAGTAAGTAAGAGGGGCTTACCTTTATAGTAGTTACTTAGTAAGTAGTAAAGTAAGGCTACTACTAGCTATCTATTTATACTTTAAACGCCTATACCTAAATAAAGATTCTATATATAGCGTTAAGGCTAGTATAAAGTATTACTATAATAAGTTAATAAATAACGTCCTTATTATAATAAGTATATAAGTAAAGTTTATACTATAGGTAACTAGCTAGATAAAAAGATTAAAAAAGTAAGGGACCTAAGCTTAAGGCTATAAAGAGAAGATATAACGTTATAGATTCTACTTTAATAAGGAAGGCTAGTAAACTCTTAATAATCTTAACCTTAAGGTTAGCCTTAAACGTTTCTATAGCCCTAAGCTTCTTTATTAATATAAGTTTACTATTAAGGTAAATAAATAAGATAATAAGTAGAAAAAAAAGAAGTAAGAAAGAAATAAAGTAAATAAATAGCTTTAAGCCTCTTTATTAATATAAGTTTACTATTAAAGTAAGTAAATAAAATAATAAGTAGAAAAAAAATACTAAAAAAAAATAAGGTAGATTAATAAATAGCTAGCTAGGTAAAAAGAGAGAAAGTATAAATAAAGTAATAAAAAGAATAATAAGGGGCTTACTTTTAAAATAGTTACCTAATAAGTAGTAAGGTAAGGTTACTAGCTATTTATTTTTACCTAAGGGTATAAAGAGGGAAAACCTCCCTCTTAAAGGCTTATAAGTAACTAAGAAAAAGCCTAAGGCACTTAAAGGTAGTACTACTATTAGCTAATAAAGAGGTAAAAGATTAAAAGAGGGGCCTTTTTAACTTATTTTTTATTTCTTTAAAGAGAAAGTAAAAGCTAAGAGGCCTACCTAAGTAAAAATAAGTCTAAAGTCTTACTTTAATTATTATCTTACCTTAAGTTAGGGCCTACTTATCTCTTAAGAGAAGTAGTATCTTAAGCTTAGTGCCTAAGCTAGCTAAAGGCCTAATTATAGTAAGGAGAAGTATAGCTACTTAGGCGTTTAGCTCTCTCTTTAATATAATAATACTTATAACTTAAGGAGGTAGTAGTAGTAGTAATAATAGTAGTAGTAGTAGCCTCTAAGTAGAGATAAAGGCGCTAGACTTATCTAGGTTTAAGGAGGAAAAATAAGATAAAAAGTAAAAAGAAGGGAGTAAGGGAGAGTAGGCCTTATATAAAGAAGTATAAATAAGAGTTATAGACTTTAAGCCCTTATAAGAAAAGTTCTTAAGGTAAGAGGGCTAGGCCTTAGATTTATACCTTAGTAATAGCTACCTCTTATTAGCTAACTATATATAAGCTAAATAGGCGCCTTATTAACACTAGTGCCTATATACCTTTTAACTACTAGCTTAAGTTAGTAACACTAGATAATTATACTACTATCTAAAGGCGCTATAGTAGTTATTAGTAGTAGTAAGGTTACCTAGCCTAAGTAAGTAGCCTAACTTACCTTACTTACCTTATAACCTTAATAACTAATAGTAAAGTCTTATTACTATTACTACTACTTTTCTTTATACCTTAAAGCTAAGCTATATATTTAGATTAAACCTATAGATTAGTATTTCTTTACGTTAGGGTATATAAAGAATATTACTATTCCTTTTATATAAAGAAGCTAACTATTATAAAATTAGCTTTATTTTACGTCTTTATAGATCCCTTATTACTATACCTTTTAGCTATAAGACTATTTATTACTAAATAAGGCCTTTAGATAATTAGATAGAGGAAAGGCGTATAAAAAGTATATAAACTAAATAAAGTAACTAGCTATAAGGGGAGAAAAAAACAGATAGCTTAAAGCTAAAAGCACCTTATTATACCTTACTAGCCCCCTTATACCTTAAGGTAAAGCTATATATCTAGATTAAACCTATAGATTAGTGTTTCTTTATATTAAAGTGCCTAAAAGACATTATAGTACGCCTATAGAGGGTTAATAGTAAGTAAAGGTATCTAGTCTAGCGCTTTTACTACTATATTTAGTAGTAGTAGCTATATTAAGATAAATAGCCTATAGCTAACTATAGGTAGTTCTATATTACTAAGTATATTATAGATAACTAAGAGCCTTTACCTTAATAAAGTAGTCTAAATAGTATAAGTAATAAAAAGTAAAATAAAAATAAAGAAGAAAAAAAAATAAGATAAAAGAAATATAGGCCTTACTTAAAGAAGCGTTAATAAGACCTATATAACTTATAATACTATAAGAAAGGCCTTTAGGGATAAAGGTAGGCCCTAGATCTACACTACTTAGTTAACCCTTTATTATTAGCTTATTACTCCTCTAGATATAGCGTTTCCTTACTAGTAAGTAGGTTTATTAGAATTAATAGCTTATAAGGGGTAGCTATAGAGACTAATAGTATAGTATAAGTACATAACCTAGAAAAGGAAACCTTAATATAGGCAGTATACTAAGATAATACTATTATAAGGTAAGGCCTTAAGATAATAATAAAAAGAGGGTAAAAGGATAAAAAATAAAATAAATAGAAGTAAAAAGGTATAAAAAAAAGGAAAAAGGTAGCTAGTGTTAGTAAAAACGCCTTAACTTACTACTACTAGGCTATATTATAAAAGAGGTAACCTAAAGCCTATTAACTAAGACCTCTTTTTTTAAGGTAATAGGTATAGTAAGGAGTATAGTTCCTACCTTTAAGCCCTCCTTATTATAAGGGCGTCCTAAGGCCTATTAAAATTAAGGTTAATAGTATATAAATAACGCCTAGCTAGTAAAAGGCTACCCCCTTATAAGTAGGCTAAGTAAATAAAAGTCCTCTATATATAAAGGAGTATAAATAGAATAAAAGAAGTTAAGATAAGATAAAAAGATAAAAAAAGGACTAATATAAAAGTAAAAAAATAAATAAAAAAGTAAAAAGAAAAGAGATATCTTTAGCCTAATATATAGGTAATAAGTAGGCTAGTAGTAATAAGCCTCCCTCTCTTAAAACTACTAGGCTTAGCCTTTATAACTATATAACCCTAAGCGCTTATTATACTTATAGTAAGTATAGTAAGACACCTAGTAGTTATTCTAAGCTACTAGTCTTTACTTTTTTATATATAGGCTAGTAGTATATAATAGTAAGGCTATACTATATTAGGTTATAAATAAATAAGGGTATAAAAGAAAAAAAAAATAAGAAGAGAAAAAGATAAGACATTATATTATAAGTAAAGGCGCCTGGCCTTCTCTTAATACTTTTTACTATAAGATTAAGTAATATATTTAAATTAAATCTATAGATAGGTGTTTTTTTATATTAGTATATATAAAAAAGGTTACTATCACTTTAATATAAAGAAGCTAACTATAATAAAATTAGCTTTACCTTATCTCTTTATATATTTATTATTACCTTATTTTATAGCTATAAGACAGACTATTTATTACCTAATAAGGCCTTTAGATAATTAGAAAGAGAAAAGATAGTATAAGATAAAGAGAAAGTAAAGAGAAAGTAACTAATAATAATAAGAGAAAAGAAAAGATAAAGAGAAAGTAGGCCTTTACTTATAGAAGTAGAAATAAGACCTACTAAAGCTATACTCTTATACTTAGGTAGGGGAGGTAGGCCTTAGATCTACACTATATAGATAACCCTTTATTATTAGCTTATTACTTTACTAGATATAGCGTTCCCCTACTAATAGGTAGGTTTATTAAAATTAATAGTCTATAAGAGTTAAATATAAAAAGTAAAGACAAAGCGTAGGTATATAACCCTAAAGGGGAAATACTAATATAAACAGTATATTAAAATAATACTATTTTAAGGTAAGGCCTTAAGATAATAATAAAAGGGGGGTTAAAGGACAAAAGGTAAAATAAATAAAAGTAAAGAGGTATAAAAAGGGGGGAAAAAGCGCCTATTATTAGTAAAAGCGACCTACCTTACTACTAGGCTACACTATAAAATAGGTAACCTAAGGGATATTAACTAAGATCTTATCCTTTAAGGTAATAAGTAGGGCCCCTAGGCTAGGCTAGGCTAGTAGAGTTAGAGGCAGGATTTATATATATATATAGTTAATAGAGAGCCTAAGCCCTATAGGGCTTACTAGCTAGTTACTAAGCACTTTCTAGTTAGTATGTATTAAAATAGTTAAAGCCCTATAGGGCTTACTACCTACTTTATGTCTATTACTACTACTATAATAGCTACTTTAATAGCCTAAGCCCTATAGGGCTTACTACGTTATCCTTATCTACTAGAATAAGTAAAGCCTTATAAGGCTTACTACCTTACTTACTATCTACTAGGATAGCTAAAGCCCTATAGGGCTTACTACCTTACTTACTATCTACTAGGACAGCTAAAGCCTTATAAGGCTTACTATATTATCCTTATTTACTAAAATAGCTAAAGCCCTATAGGGCTTACTATATTATCCTTATCTACTAGGATAGCTAAAGCCTTATAGGGCTTACTACCTTACTTACTGTCTACTAGGATAGCTAAACCCCTATAAGGCTTACTATATTATCCCTATCTACTAGAATAGCTAAAGCCCTATAGGGCTTACTATATTATCCCTATCTACTAAGACAGCTAAAGCCCTATAGGGCTTACTACCTTACTTACTATTTACTAGGATAGCTAAAGCCTTATAAGGCTTACTATATTATTCTTATTTACTAAAATAAGTAAAGCCTTATAAGGCTTACTATATTATCCCTATTTACTAAGATAGCTAAAGCCTTATAGGGCTTAGTATCTATATACTTATAGCTTAAAACAGCTAAGGAGGAGTATTACTAAAAGTATAAAGAAGACCTACTAGTTAAGTATACTAATAAGAGGAAAAACTATAAAATAAAGTTAGTTATATAATTATATATTATATCTTCTTACTTTTTATTTAGCTTATAAAGAATCTTCTTTATATTATACTAACTAAGCTTAAGCCTTACTACTAAGTGCTATACTATAACTTTTACCTTAAATAAAAAAGTAGGATTATATATAGCCTTTAGTATAGTAGTACTTTAAGACTACTAAAGTAATAGTAAGTAGTAAGAGGGAAGCTATAGGCTTAGTAGTACTACTAAGTAAAAAAGTAAGGTTAAAAAATAATATATTAAGTAAGAAAGTCCTAATATAGTAGTAAATACTATAAGAGTATAGTGTAGCTAGGATTAAGAGATAAGCCTATTAAACTAGCTATAAGCCTAAAGGGAGAAAAGAAAGAAAAAAAAGCTATTAATCTATATAAATAGTAAAAAGAAAAGCAGTAAGAGGAGGTAGAGAAGGAAAAGAGGATAGTCTAATATAGAGGTAGATAAGTAAAAAAAAAAGGAAAAAAGGAACTAAAGTAAGGGGCTAAGGGTATATATAATAGGATATATAATATAAGAATAATAATAAAGAGATTAAAAGTAAAGCTTTATATAGCCTATATACTAAAGGCCTAGGTATAGTAGATAACTTAGTTACTACTTTATTAGTAGTTTAATATTTTATATATCTAGTAGTAAAAGTAAAGAAAATAAAGTAGTTTAACTAGTATATATAAGTAATAAAAGTAAGTTAAATAATATTATAAAGTAGTCTTATAATAGGGGTAATTTATATAGCTAAAGGTAGTATATTTCCTCTAGATAATAGTATACTATACCTTATAGCTAAATATAGCCTTATTCTTAAAACGTAAAGTAATATTATACTAAGAGCTAGTAAAGGTAGGTGTCTGCCTAAGGTTTAATTCCTAAAGTAAGTATACTTAGTTATTATCTTTATCTTATATATAAGACTATTATTATATAGTATACTTTACTCTTAAAAGCTCTATAAGTAAAGAACTAAGGTATATAAAGTTAGCTAGTATAAATAAGTAGATCTATATAATATTAGTAATATATTAATATCTATAAATAATAAGATATAAACCTTATATTTTATTATTTAAAGGTATAATAGCTCTTAATTACTTTACTATATAAATAGAAGTAATTTCCTTAGTATATAGTATATATATCTAGACTAAAGACTATAGGAGTAAAGTAGTACTTAGGGGGGGGGGAGTATAAAGCCCCCTCTATTTATTCCTAGTCTACTAGGTCTATTAGGAACATACTAGTACCTATAGAAAGTTAACTCTTACTTATTATATTATCTTATATCTTAATATAACACTAAGGTAAAGGTAACTATAAGGTAAAATAAACTAAAATAGACTTTATACTTACTTACTTAGTAGCGCTTACTAAATATCTTAGGCTATAGGAATATACTATATAGCTAGCCTAGCTAAAAGTAAGTTAAGACTAATAAAAGAATTACTATATAAGAATATAATATTCCTTATAAACTACTAAATTCCTATAACTAGAAGAAAGAAATATAGTTAAGTCTTTAATCTAGAATACTTAGAGAAAAGAAGATATATAAAAAGAAAGACTAAAAGAGTTTATATTTACTTATAAGAATACTATTATTATTATTTTATAAGTATACTTATCTACCTTACTAAAGTCTAGCCTCCTTAAGATATATAGTAGTCTTAGCTAAGTATATAGTAGATATATAAAGACTATATAACCTAAACTAAAAATCCTTATAGCCTAATTAGGTCTTATAGTTAGTTACTACCCCCTATATAAGACCTATATTTATATATTATAGTAATAGTAGTAAGATTATATAATAAGACTACTATTTATCTCCTTTATAATACCTCTCTATATTTTTAACTTTCTCTTATATTTTCTTTACTTATATACTAACCTTATCTATACTACACTATCTAAAGCCTAGGACTATATCCCTTAACTAGAGGGAGAAATAGCTAAAGTAGTAACTATTTTACCTACTACTACTAGTAAGATAAACTAATTACTAAGAGGTACTAGTATATTAGTAGTATTATTAGGTTAAAAAATAAAGTAAAAGTAGGTAACTACCTAACTAAATAGTAAAAAATAATAGTTAAAAGCTAGCCTTAGTAGTAATACCCCCTTTTAAGAGGGTAAGTTAGTTAAGAAGCTAGCTAGGCTATACTTTATATATATTAGGTAACTACTACTAGACCTACTAAAGATAATATAAAGTATTAGTAAGAACTAGCCTATTAAGCTAGCCTATATATAGGAGCTTAAGGAGATATTTAAGTAGGGTAGGCTAGAGTAGTATATACCTAAGAACTAGATTATAGCGCTCTATAGCTTTAAGGTAGTAAAATAGCTATAGGAGAACACTAGTAGGCCTACTAAGGAGGGGACTAAAAAAGAGAAAGACTACTTTATATAATAAATTACTAGTAACTATACTAAGTTTAAGGTTATAGTAGGCTAGTACTATATTAAGGCCTTATAAAAGTATATTAAGAAGACTAGTAGTAAGTATAAAGACCTTTAGTAAATATATAAGCTTTATAATAAAGGTAATATATACTACTAAATAGGCTAGACTATAGCCTAGCCTAAGATAGTATAGTTAAGGACTAAGTTATACTTACTAGGCTAGTAAAACTAACTAATATAGAAATAGACTAACTACTATAGTACCTTAATATAAGAATACGCCTTAATTATACTAACTTTATACTACTTAATAACTATAAGTAGATCTAGATATAGCTAGTGTCCTTTATATTTAATACTAAGGGGATTATTACTAGTAGGTAGGTAGTAGTTAACTACTACTTAGTTAAGGGGCTCTAGCTTAGTAGTAAGTAGTAGTTCCCTACCTAAAGGCTTATAACCTTATAGAACTATAAGTAGTAGTGTAATATAATTATATAGTAGTACTAGATAAGGCTTAGCCTAGAGGTCTTTACTATCTTAATATTTAAGTAAATAGTAAGCCTATATATTAATAAGTACTAGTTTAAGGTATTTAGGGGTATACTTAACGCCCTTAAGGTACTACTTATTAATATAGCTACTTATATTAGCTACTAGGACTAAGAGCGCCTAGTAGTAGCGTTTTATAGCTACTAAGGCCTAATAGAAGCTAACGTCCTTACTATATTCTATTAGATATAAGGTAGTAGCTAATATATATATACTACTAGTCTTTTTATATTCTTAAGTAATACTAAGTATAACTAGATATATTAGTTTATTATTAAGATACTTATACTATTTTTCCTAACCTCTTACTATATTAAGAGGAGCACTAAATAAAATATAGTCTATATCCTATACTATATTATTACCTAGATTAATACTAACTATATAGCTACTATCTATATATAAAGTTATATAATATAGAATAAGACGCTACTATATAAGTATCTTAAGACAGCCCTTTAGGCGCTAGGCCCCTTAGATAACAGCCTTTCTCTTAATAAAGAGGTAAGGTAGCTATAGAAGTACGTCCTAGACTTTACCTAGGAATATATAGTTACCTTCTAGGTAGCTACTATAGCGTACTTACTTAGGGGTAATAACTAGACTAACGTTAGCTGCCTTAACTACACTAAGCGTTTCTTCTGCCCTATATAGGCCTAGCTCTTTATACTAGTATATAAGGCTATAGGCACTATAGTAAGGTAAACCTTCTAGCCTAAGTAAGTAGATAATGCCCTATTTAAGACTAGTATTAGTAGGGGAAAAAGAAGGTAAAAAAGTAAAGTCCTTATACTTATCTAGACTATTTATAAATATATTACCTTATTACTTATAGGTGCTATTAATAAGATAGAACTTAACTTTATTACCTTAGCTAATCTTAAGGACACTATTTATATATTAGTTATAGCCTACTTAGGGAAGTTATATAATAACACTAAGGATACTACCTATAGTAGTATAGGCATACTATAGGACTTATTACCTAAAGGACCCTAGCTTATAGCTAGGGCTAATAGCTCTCTAGCTAGACAGTAGTAGTAAGAGGCGCACGCTACGTTATAAGCCTAGTCCCCTAAAAGGTTATTATTATTAAATAGCCCTTTACTACCCTAACTATAAACTATAGAGGTATACTATTCCCCCTTAAGATTAAGAAAGGCCTTACTAACTATAAGACCTAATAGTAGCAGCCTAGCTATAGTATAGTTACCTAAGGTATAGGTTAAGCCTAAGTAAATAAATAGGCCCTAGGTAGGTATAAGAAGGGCTACTATAAAAAGAAAAAAAAATAAATAATAATTAGCATAAATAAGTAGTTATAGTAGTAATATAGTATTACCTAGCTAGTATACTTATATAGCTAATAAAATTTATATAGTAAGTATTTACTAGCTAAGGTAACTATATAAGAGGATAAAAGAAAAAGTAAAGAGTTTATCTTAAAAAGGTTTTTATAATTAGTAATCCTTACTAATCCTTATAAGGCTTATTTTATTAAGTATAAAGTAACTTTATATAACTTAAATATAAGTCTTTATAAATAATTACTAATAGCTATTAGATAGTTAGCCTAGATTACTATAGTCTTATTAGCCTAAGGTTATATAAAGTTACTTTACACTTTATAAGATAATAAAGCTACTTTCTCCTTTCTCTTTTAGTAACGCTATAAAAAAAGTAAGAGGTTTTAGGTAATACTATATAGTAAGGAGGTAGGAGAAGGTAAGTAGTATATAGGTAAGGGTAATAGTTACCTAGTTATTAGTAAAGTATTAAAAGGTATAGTATATAAGTAAAGGCTTAATATAATATAAGACCTAAATACTTATTATAAACCTAAATATAATATAAGAACTATAATACTTAGTAGCTTATTAGGCTATTATATAACCTTAGCCCTTTTTATCTAGAGATAAAGGCTATTATATAAAGCACTATTTAGGATAACTAGTCTAATAATAGCCTTAGTAACCTAGAAAGGCTACCTAGTACTAAGCTACCTAGTAATAAAGATAAGCTGTTTATATAAGCGCCTAATAATAGTAGTAAAAAGGATAATATTAATAAAGTAGAAAGTATATACACTTAGAAAGTAAACTACTTAACTAGTAGCTATTAGTTTAAAGGTATAACCTAAGTGTTAGCTATTAACTAGCCTACCCCTTAAGTAAAGCTACCTACTTATATACCTAATAAGTATAGCTAACCTAATTAGCTTTTAGCTAAATAGTTAATTAAGAAGATATAAAGAACTAATTTTATATTAGCTAATATAATCTAGCTACTATAAGAAAAGAATATAGTTAACTTTAGGTCTAGTATATTTAGTAGCGCCTTAGTAAGGCTAACTAATACTTTTTACCTAGTGTTTTTTATTAATTACTATAGCTTTATTAGTAAGCTAGGGCTATTAATATCTAAAGTAAAAAGGCTAATACTAAATAACCTTATTATATTCTTTTTATATTAATTAGTGCTATATATAGTAAAGTATATTAGTAGTATCTTTTTTAATATTATAAGACAGACCTTTTATATTACTAAGGCTATAATATAAGAGGCCTAGTTTATTATAATACACTTTAATAAGGGAGAGGTTACTAAGCTCCTTATGTTAGTAGCTAAGGGATAATAAAAAAAAGACGCTACTACTACTAATAGTAAAATACCTAAGGCGTTAGTATATAAGCTTAGCTCTTATATTACTAAGGTGTTCTAGGCGCCTGCCTTAATTAGTAATAGTATTAAGCTATACTAGCGCCCTAGTAGTATATATAGCTAGTAAATTAAGACTATTAACTAGATTACCTTTTAGAACCTTTTTATAAATAAATAGCTTATATAGGCTACTAGCTATAAGCTAGACTTATTTTAGTAAAAGTATATACTTACTTTTTATACTTATAACTATAGGGCTAATATTAAGATTAAGATAAGACTAAAGCTTTATACCTTACTATATAAATAAAGTTCTTATAGTAGCTAGCCTATAACTAAAAATAACTATTTTAGTATAGTTAGTAATCTATATAATAAAGACGCTTATAAGGAGGAGGTAAGTATATTAAATATAAGTAATTTACTTAAGGTTAACTATATAGGCCTAATCTAGAAAAATAATAAACTCTAGAAGCTTATAAAAGAACTTAGTAAGTACTACTACCTTAAGAGTATAGCTAATCTATTATATATAGTTACTATATATATTAATAGCGTAGCACCTATCTAAAGGATAAAAAATAATAAAGAGCTTAAGATAAAAGTACGCTACTTACTAGTAAGTAGAAATAAGATTATTAAGAAGTTTATAAGACACTATAACTATATATTTTACCTCTAGGCCTTTTACCTTATATATAAGAATATATCCTTAGCTAAACTACTAGTATTTCTTTAGTTACTTTATATAGCTATATAAAGTAATACTTATAATAAGAATAATAGTACTAACGTGCTGTCTTTTAGCTACTTCTAGGGCTACTTTAATATTAAGAGAAGCGTATAGTATAGTGCTTATAACCTACTAGCTACTAAAGGGTAAGTAACAGCCGCCCTAATAGTACTAATAAAAGATATATTTATAATACTAGCTAGGTAGTAAATATAAAAAAAGGCGTTATAAATAATCTATAAGTAGAAAACGCCTAAAAACCCTAAGGATTTAAGACTATTTATAAGGGAGGCTAGCTAGCTTTAATATATTATAAATAGTAAGGAGGTTACTTATTAGCTAGAATAGGTTATATCTCTAAAGGTTAATAGTATATAATAAGAGGAGTACACCTTTAAGGCTATACTATCCTTTATCTTTTAAATTATTTACTTCTTCTTAGTTAAGTATAAAAGCTATATATATATTTTTTACTTAATACTAGTAAAAGTGTTCTTTAGTATTATATATATATACTTATACCTCTTTAACCTAGCGCTTAGTAAAATAAAGCGCTAGTATATATAAAGTAGTAAGGTAGGCCTTAACTTAGTAAGCTTAGAGGCTATTACTATCCTTAATAAGCTTAGTAGCTATATATTTATAAGGTATAACTAGTACCTACTTAAGACTATTTTCTAGCTACTTAGTATAGTAAATAGCCTCTAATAAAAGGTATAGCCCTATATTAATAAGAATATACTTAATATAGTAGTAGGCGCTAGTAGTAGTAAGGCTATAATACGCCTAGCAGACTAGCTATACTCTTAGGAGACTAGTTAGCCTATACTACTCTATATAAGTAAGCTTTAGTACTACTATAGGGCGTATATTACCTCCTTATAGGAGACTAACTTATAGCTTATATAGCTTAAAGAGGTAGCCTTTACTAGTAAGCTAGTAACAGATAGCTTTATATAAGGGATAATATTAAAGTTATAGACGTTATAAATAAAGTTCTTTATTTACTAGTAGCTTTATAAATAACTATATAAAGGTAGACTACTAAATAAGTAGCACTTACTTATAACACTAGCTAAGATTATAGTTTATAAGGTAGCTATAGCGTCTTTAGATAAGGTAGATAACGTATTTATATAAAAGACGTTATAGTGTCTTTAAGATAGCCTTACTTTAGGCAGGCTGTATATAGCTATTAAGCTATCTAAAGTATATATATAATATAACTTTACTACTAGCTTTATTTAGGCTATAGCTAGTAGTAGTAAGAGGTAAAAGGCTTTTTTATTTAAGAATATAATATAGCTAGTATTGCTATAGCTAGCTATTAAGAAAAGGTATAACGCCTATAGTAGAGGTATTAAGGCAGCTAAGTAGGCTAGTGTCCTAACTAGGCTACTAATAAAGCTTAAGATTAAGTAGGCGCCTAATATAGTAGGGGGGTATATAACGTCTACTAGTGTTATTTACTTTTGTAGTTATACTAGTAAGAAGCTTATCCTCTTTAGGCTACTAGGCTTACTATAATAAGTAGTATATAAGGCTAAAATTAAGTATAAGAACGCGCTATAGAAGCAGGCGTAACGTAAGTAAGGCGCTATAATTAACTTTAGCTATAAGATACTATTTTAGTAGGTACTTAACCTAATTTACTAAGGCTTTAAGGATATTAAGCGTATTTCTTTAGCCTTAAGTAGTAACCTAAAAGTACTTAGCTACTATTACCTTAGTATTAAGTGCCTCTTAAATAATATTAAAGACTTATTATACTAACTAATACTAATTATTATACTTACCTTATCTTCTTTATTAGAAACCCCTTATATAGACCTTAAGAAAAAGGAATTTAGTTTTATCTTTAAGAAAAAGGATTATTTATACCTTACCCTTATACTAGTAATATATATAATATAGTTCCTCTATCTAAAGTTATTTCTATAAGAAGATAACTATAAGATAGTATATAGTATAGCCTTTATAATAACTAAGCTTAGTATATAGCCTATTCTACTAAAGATACTTATCTAATAGTCCTCTAAAGTAAAAAAGGTATAATACTTTTATAATATATATACTAAGTTAGGTAAATTTAGTTAATAACTAGCTTTACCTATATAATATAAAGCTTAAGCTAAAGCTATAAAAAGAGCTTCTAACTAAGCTATATTATTTTTAGTTTATTATAATATAGCCTAAGTAGTTTATTACTATAGTATTTTAAAGTAATAATAAGTTATAAGTAAAGAGGTATAGTAGTATTATTAAGTAGCGCTAGCTATAATAATAAATCTATAAAACCTATAGCTTAATGTATATACTATAGTATAAGGCTTTTATAAATATATATATAGGTATATATACTCTTTTTACTATAATATTATAGTAATAAAATATAATAAAGATAAATTTCTTATATATAAGTATATACTATATTAATAGAAGTAAAACTAGGATTTTATTAATATAAATATACCTAAGACACTATTCTTTATACTACTTTTATAGTAATATTATAGTAAATCCCTAAGGGTTCTTTAGTGTTTTAGTTAGGTTACTTATTATTAGTAGAAAGTAACTACCTTAATAGATCTAACCTAAGTAAAAAATAAATAACTAAAAAGAAAAGTAAGAATAAAAAAAAAAAACCTTTAGAGGCCTATAACTTAGTAATAGCGCGCCTTATAGTAAAATAGATTAGATTTTTAAGACTAAGGTAAAAAAAAGACCTAGATCTATATATAAAAAAGTAAGGCCGCCCTAGGATTTAAACCTAGATCTTTACTTTTACTATTTACTATTTAGGTTTCTAGTTAGAGAGGCACTTTACTATTAAGCTAAATAGCCTTTATTTTTATTATAAGACTAAAAGGAAATATTATTTATATAGCTAATACCTCTCTAAGCTAACCTATACCTACTAGTGCGCCTGCTTACTTTTCTAGTTATTAGTAGCTAGGGATAGTAGTTCTAAGCTAAGTGGCCTATATACCTAACTACTTATACTAAGAAAAATAGTTAGCTACTAAACTAACCCCCTTATATAGGGGGTATAAAGGACGTAACCCTAATAATATAAGTATATAATAGCTAGTAAGTATAGTATATATATATATATACTACTATAGTAGTAAGTTAGTAGCTTACTAGTAAGGCTATCCTTAAGATAAAGTATAAGTAAAGTAAGAGGTATAAAGTAGTAAAGTAGATATATAACTATATTTAAGATTAAAGTCTTAAGTAATAATAATAGTACTATATATATATATAACTATAGCTTAATAATAGTAATTAATAGTATAAGCAGCTAGCTTTAGGTAGATATTAATATCTTTAGAATAGTAACCTTATAAAGACCTCCCTTTAAGTCTAATATATCTTAGTATAATCTTCTTATTATAGTAAGTAAGTCTAGTGCTTTTATTATTAGACTATATAGCTAGTAGTTAGGTATACTATTAGCTATAAGCCCTTTTATCCCCCCTCCTTAGTACTCCCTTAACTAATATATCTTTTATATAGAAATCTAGTGCTAACACTAAGTTAAAAAGCCTTAGTTATATCTTAGTATAACCTCTTTAATAAAGTATATAGGCCTAGCGCTTCTATTATTAGATTATATAGTAGGTAATTAAACTACTTTTACCCCCTTATAGTAAGCAGAGGATCTTTACTACCCTCTTTATACTATAATACCTAGTTATAGAAGAGGCTAGCGCTAGACCTTAAGTAGTATAAGGAATAGTAGTAATAATAAATACCTAACTAGTGCTTTTATACTAAAGAGATAATATTAGCTAAGTAGTCTATATAAAAAGAGAGACTATAGGTAGGAGGAGAAAATAAGAAGTAAAAAAGGTAGTAAAGGTAGTAATAAATAAGACGCTAAGTAGAATAGAAAAAAAAGAGGACTTACCTTAAAGCTAGCTAGCTATTTAGAATATACTTATAATAACTATTTTAGAACTACTATAGTTAGGTATAAGTAGCTAGGCGTTAAGTATAGATTAGCTATAGTAAAGTATAGGCTACTAGGTGTTAAGTGTAAATTAGCTATAGTAAGGTATAAGTAGCTAGGTGTTAAGTATAAATTATATATTATTATATAGTGTAGGCTATAGTAAGGTATAAGTAGCTAGGCACTAAGTATAGATTATATATTATTATATAATATAGACTAATATACTAAAAGGCTATTATTATAGTAGTAGTATACTATTAGTAAGGTAGCCTAAATAAAAAGAAAGTAGTTAAAAGAAAATAAAAAAAAAAAGTAAGTAAAAGTAACTAAGTAAAAGAAAAGAGAGGGGGCTTATCTTAAAGCTATCTACTTAGTAACTAGTATATAAAGAGGTTAAAGTAAGAAAAAAAACCTAATAGCTAAACAGCCTAAGCTAAAGTAGTAGGCTACCCTTAAGGTAGGCTATATACTTAGTCTTATAACCCCCCCCTAGATCTACTAATATTCTATATCCTAATACTATCTACTTAGTTACCTTAGTGCTAGGGTCTGTTTATCTAGACAAGAGAAGGGGGGTATAAGTAAGATAAAAAAAAAGAGAAAAAAAAGGATAAAAGGAGTATAAAGGCCTTACCTTTAAGCTATTTATAAAGTAAATAAAAGATACTAGTAGCTATATAAAGTAAGCTATTCCTTAGCTAAAGGTAGTATATATAAATCTAACGCTTAATATTAACTATATACCTTTTTCTTACTAAGTTAGTAGTTTTATTTAGGCTAATATTAGTAAGATAGTTATAAGGATAAAGGTAGGGATAAAAGAAGTATAAAGGTCTTACCTTTAAGCTATTATTAAGGCTATTATTAGAGCTATTATTAGAGCTGTTATTAAAGTAAATTATAAAGGCTATTACCTATATAAAGTAGGCTATTCCTTAGCTAAGGGTAGTATATATAAATCTAATACTTAATATTAATAATACGCCTCTTTACTACTAAGTAGGTAGCTTTATTTAGATAAAAGTTAGTAATATAGTATATAAAAAGAAGAGAGGATAAGTAAGGTAGAGGTATATAAGCTAAAGGTAAGGTAAAAGGATAAGTAATAAATTAGATAAAAGGAAAAAAAGTCTAGATAAGAAGAGAAAAAGACGCTAAGTAAGATAAAAGAGGAAGAAGACTTACCTTAAAGCTAGCTAGCTAGCTAAGCTATCCTTATAATAATTATATTAAAACTACTATAATAACACTTTTAGAACTATAATAGTTAGGTATAGGTTACTAGGCGTTAAGTGTAAATTAAGTATCTTTATATATTATAGGCTAATATATAAAAAGGCTACTATTACTATAGTAGTATACTATTAGTAAGGTAGCCTAAATAGAGAAAGAGGTACTAAGTATAAGAGAGTTAAGAGGAGGTTTACCTTAAACCTGTCTTTTAAGCTATCTTTTAAGCTATCTTTTAAGCTATCCTTTAAGTAAAGTATAAAGCAGCCTATTCCTTAGCTAAGGCTAGTACGTATTAATCTAACGCTTAATATTAGTAGTACGTTTTTTACTTACTAAGTAAGTAGGTTTATTTAGGCTAATATTAATAAAATAGTTAAAGTAATAAAAGAAGAAAAGTAAAAAGAGGATAAAAAAATAAGTAAAAAGAGAAGTAATAAATTAGATAAAAGTAAAAAGATAAAAAAAGTAATAAAAAAGAAAAAAGCCTTACCTTTAGGCTGTCTATCTAGCTAATAAAGGGCGCTACTACTACTAGTATATAGTAAGCTATTTCTAAGTTAAAAGTAGTATATATAAATTTAATATTTAATATTAATAATACGCTTTTTACTTACTAAGTTAGTACCTCTATTTAGGCTAAGGTTAGTAACGTAGTATATAAGATAATAGGCTAAGAAGAGATATAAAAGAAAAAAAGGGAAATAAATTAATAAGTAATAGGCTAGATAGAGAGAAGAATAAGTATAAATAAAGGTAAAAGTAATAGGGAGGAGGGCTCTCTAGTAAGAACCTAGACCTTAAGGTTAGTCTTAAACGTTTTTATAGCCCTAAGCTCTTCTATTAATATAAGCTTATTATTAAGGTAGGTAATAAAGATAGTAAGTAAGGTAAAAAAAAGTAAGGAAAAAAAGAGGTAAATAAATAGATAACTAGCTAGTTAGAGGGAGAGTAAAAGCTAGGCACCTTACCTTAAGGCTACTAAGGTAAGAGGTAATATTATAGATTTTACTTTAATTAGGAGGGTAGCTACTTAGTAAGAACCTTAACCTTAGGGTTAGTCTTAAATATATCTATAGCCTTAAGCTTCTTTATTAATATTAGTTTACTATTATAGTAAGTAAATAAGATAATAAGTAAAGAAAAAAAAAGTAAAAAAAAAATAAGGTAAATAAATAGCTATAAGCCTTTTTATTAGATAAAAAAGATAATAAGTAAGGTAAAGACTTTTAGGTTTAAGGTAAGTAAATAAAATAATAAGTAAGAAAAAAATACTAAAAGAAAAAATAAAGTAGATTAATAGATAATAAGCTAAATAAAGAGAGAGAAAGTATAAAAAAAAAAAAAAAAGTAAGTAAGGGGGGCTTACCTTTATAGTAGTTACTTAGTAAGTAGTAAAATAAGGCTACTACTAGCTATCTATTTATACTTTAAACGCCTATACCTAGATAAGGATTTTATATATAGCGTTAAGGCTAGTATAAGGTGTTACTATAATAAGTTAATAAATAACGTCCTTATTATAGTAGGTATATAAGTAAAGTTTATACTATAGGTAACTAGCTAAATAAAGGAATTAAAGGAGTAAAAGACCTAACCTTAAGGCTATAAAGAGAAGACATAACGTTATAGATTCTACCTTAATAAAAAAGGCTAGTAAACTCTTAATAATCTTAACCTTAAGGTTAGCCTTAAATATTTTTATAGCCTTAAGCTTTTTTATTAATATAAGTTTACTATTAAGGTAGATAAATATAATAATAAGTAAAAAAAAAAAAAGTAAAAAAAAAATAAAATAAATAAATAGCTATAAGCCTCTCTATTAATATAAGTTTACTATTAAGGTAAGTAAATAAGATAATAAGTAAGAAAAAAATACTAAAAAAAAAATAAAGTAGATTAATAGATAACTAGCTAGGTAAAAAAAAAGAAAGTATAAATAAAGAGATAAAAAGAATAGTAAAAGGCTTACCTTTAAGGTAGTTACCTAGTAAGTAGTAAGATAAAGTTACTAGCTATTTATCCTTACCTAAAGGTATAAAGAGAGAAAACCTCTCTCTTAAAGGCTTATAAGTAACTAAGAAAAAGCCTAAAGCACTTAAAGGTAGTACTACTATTAGCTAGTAAAGAAGTAAAAGATTAAAAGAGGGGCCTTTTTAACTTATCCTTTATTCTTTTAAAAGGAAAGTAAGAGCTAGAGGGCCTACTTTAGTAAAAATAAGTCTAAAGTCTTACTTTAATTATTATCTTACCTTAGGTTAAGGCCTACCTATTTCTTAAGAGGAGTAATATCTTAAGCTTAGTGCCTAAGCTAGCTAGAGGCCTAATTATAGTAAGGGGAAGTATAGCTACCTAGGCGTCTAGCTCTCTCTTTAATATAATAGTACTTATAACTTAAGGAGGTAATAATAGTAGTAATAATAGTAGTAGTAGTAGCCTCTAGGTAGAGATAAAGGCACTAGACTTATCTAGCTTTAAGGAGGAAAAATAAAATAAAAGGTAAAAAAAAAAAAGTAAGAGAGGGTAGGCCTTATATAAAGGAGTATAAATAAAAGTTATAGACTTTAAGCCCTTATAAGAAGGGTTCTTAGGGCAGGGGGGCTAGGCCTTAGATCTACGCCTTAGTAATAGCTACCCCTTATTAGCTAACTATATATAAGCTAAATAGGCGCCTTATTAACACTAGTACTTATATACCTTTTAACTACTAGCTTAAGCTAGTAACACTAGATAATTATATTACTATTTAGGGGCGCTATAGTAGTTATTAATAGTAGTAAGGTTACTTAGCCTAGGTAGGTAGCCTAACCTACCTTACCTACCTTATAACCTTAATAACTAATAGTAAAGTCCTATTACTACTACTACTACTTTTCTTTATACCTTAAAGCTAAGCTATATATCTAGATTAAACTTATAGATTAGTGTTCTTTTATATTAAGGTATATAAAGAACGTTACTATTCTCTCTATATAAAGAAGCTAACTATTATAAAATTAGCTTTATTTTATATCTTTATAGATTCCTTATTACTATACCTCTTAGCTATAAGACTATTTATTACTAGATAAGGCCTTTAGATAATTAGATAAAAGAAAGGTATATAGGGGGTATATAGACTAAGTAAAGTAACTAGCTATAAGGGAAGAAAAGAAAAGATAGCTTATAAGTAAGAGCACCTTATTATACTTTACTAGCCCCCCTATACCTTAAGGTAAAGCTATATATCTAGATTAAACCTATAGATTAGTATTCCTTTATATTAAAGTTCCTAAGGGATATTATAGTATACCTATAGAAAGTTAATAGTAAGTAAAGGTATTTAGCCTAGCGCTTTTACTACTATATTTAGTAGTAGTAGCTATATTAAGATAAATAGCCTATAGCTAACTATAAGTAGTCCTATATTACTAAGTATATTATAAATAACTAAAAGCCTTTACCTTAATAAAGTAGTCTAAATAGTATAAATAATAAAAGGTAAGATAAAGATAAAAAAAGAGGAAAAATAAGATAAAAGAAATATAGGCCTTACTTAAAGAAGCGTTAATAAGACCTATATAACCTATAACGCTATAAGAAGAGCCTTTAGGGATAAAGGTAAGCCCTAGATCTATACTACCTAGTTAACCCTTTATTATTAGCTTATTACTTCTCTAGATATAGCGTTTCCTTACTAGTAAGTAGGTTTATTAAAATTAATAGCCTATAAGGGGTAGCTATAAAGACTAATAGTATAGTATAGGTATATAACCTAGAAAAGAAAACCTTAATATAGGTAGTACACTAAGATAATACTATTATAAGGTAAGGCCTTAAAATAATAATAAAAAAAAGGTTAAAAAATAAAAAATAAAATAAACAGAAGTAAAAAGGTATAAAAGAAAAAAAAAAGGTAGCTAGTGTTAGTAAAAGCGCCCTAACCTACTACTACTAGGCTATATTATAAAAGAGGTAACCTAAAGCCTATTAACTAAGACCTCTTCCTTTAAGGTAATAAGTATAGTAAGAAGTATAGTTCCTACCTCTAAGCCCTCCTTATTATAAAGGCGTCCTAAGGCCTATTAAAATTAAGGTTAATAGTATATAGATAACGCCTAGCTAGTAAAAAGCTACCTCCTTATAAGTAGGCTAAGTAGATAAAAGTCCTTTATATATAAAGAAGTATAAATAGAATAAGAGGGGTTAAGATAAAATAAGAAGATAAAAAGGGGAGACTAATATAAAGGTAAAAAAATAAATAAAAAAGTAAAAAAAAAAAGATATCTTTAGCTTAATATATAAGTAATAAGCAGGCTAGTAGTAATAAGCCCCCCTCCCTTAAAACTACTAGGCTTAGCCTTTATAACTATATAACCTTAAGCGCTTACTATACTTATAGTAAGTATAAAAAGACATCTAGTAGTTATCTTAGGCTACTAGTTTTTACCTTTTTATATATAGGCTAGTAGTATATAATAGTAAGGCTGTACTACGTTAGGTTATAGATAAATAAGGGTATAAAAGAAAAAAGAAAAAAAGATAAAAAGAGGAAAAAGTAAGACGTTATATTATAAGTAAGAACGCCTAGCCTTCTCTTAATACTTTTTACTATAAGATTAAGTAATATATTTAAATTAAATCTATAGATAGGTGTTCCTTTACACTAAAGTGTACAAAAGATATTACTATTACTTTAATATAAAGAAGCTAACTATAATAAAATTAGCCTTACCTTATTTCTTTATATATTTATTATTACTTTATTTTATAGCTATAAGATAAACTATTTATTACTTAATAAGGCCTTTAGATAATTAAAAGGAGAAAAAATAATATAAGATAAAGGGGAAGTAGAAAAGAAGTAACTAATAATAACAAGAGGAAAAAAGAGATAAAGAGAAGGCAGGCCCTTACTTATAGAAGTAGAAATAAGACTTACTAAAGCTACGCTCTTATACTTAAGTAGGGAGGTAGGCCTTAAATCTACACTATATAAATAACCCTCTATTATTAGCTTATTACTTTACTAGACATAGCGTTCCCTTACTAGTAGGTAGGTTTATTAAAATTAATAGTCTATAAGGGTTAGATATAAAGAGTAAAAATAAAGCGTAGGTATATAACCCTAAAGGGGAAACACTAATATAGGCAGTATACTAAGATAATACTATTATAAGATAAGGCCTTAAGATAATAATAAAAGGGGGGTTAAAGGATAAAAAGTAGAATAAATAGGAGTAGAAAGGTATAAAAGGAGGGAAAAAGGCGCCTATTATTAGTAAAAGTAACCTACCTTACTACTAGGCTATACTATAAAATAAGTAACCTAAGAGATATTAACTAAGATCTTATTCTTTAAGGTAATAAGTATAGTAAGGAGTATAGTCCTTACTTCTAAGCCTCTCTTTATCTTAAGCTGTCTTTTTATAAATAAGGGGTTTTTAATTAAGGTTACCTTATAGCCTATTAAGACTAAGGTTAGTAGCTTTCTTATAAGTAGGCTAGGTAAATAGGACGCCTTAGAACGTAGAGGCGTAGAGATAAAATAAGAGAGCCTAAGATAGGACTATAAGAAGTAAAGAAGAGATATTTTATAAGTAAGACTAGTCTAGTAACTATTACTACTACCCTCTACGCCTTATAGTAAAGTAGTATATCTAGATTTAATCTATAGGTTAGTGTCTTTTTATATTAAAGTATATAAAAGGCACTACTTTTATCTTTAGGTAAAGGCGCTTTATTAAGAGAGAGTAGACTTATTTTATCTCCTTATAGGCCCCTTATAGCTATACCTCTTAGCTTTATAGCTACTAGCCTTATTACTTTATAAAAGTAGTTAATATAATACCTATATACTATATAGCCTAGAAAACTATAAGATAGTATATAGTAGTATAAATAGTAAAGACTAAGGAGCACTAGCCCCTCTAGAGAACCTAAGCTACTAGCTAACTACTAGTAGCCTATTACTTAGTTAATAGCTAAGTCTCCCTAGCCCTTACTATAAAGAAGATAATATACTATAACTTACTAACCTTAGTAACTATAGTAAATAGGTCTATTATAATATTATAATACCTACTTATAGTACTAAAGCTAATATAGTACCTTATCTATTAGAGTACTACTAATATACTACCTAAAGTAAAAAAGATAATATTATTTTAAATAGAGACTACTATAGAGGTAATAGGTAGTAAGATAAGCTAAGGGCTAGACGTATTACCCTTAAGCTAGTTACTTAGCTATTTATTTATTATCTTACTATCTAGACTATAGTAGTACACCCTTAATACTAAGTAGTAATATACTATATAAAGAGCGCTTTTTTTTTAGTAACTAAGAAAGGCCTATTAACACTAGGTAGAGGCCTAGGCTAGAAAGAATAATAAATAGGATAACCTTATATCCTTAAGCTAGAGTAGATATATATACTCCTAGTAGCTATATCTAGTTATCTGTAGCCCTCCCTTACCTCCTTTAGTAAGGAGGCCTATAGCTATATAGCCTTAGATAAGCTTATTATTATATTCTAAAGGTAAGTTAAACTACCCACTTTCCGCCTACCTCTGTATTCTGCCCACCTAAAATCGAAGCCATTATAACTAACACCACTTTATTTAAATAACTATTAACTACCTCTTAAAGCCACGATAATATAGCTTTTAGCCTTACTAGGTAATTCTAATACGCTGGATTTAGCTGTATCACTTTTAGCCTTACTAACCTTAATTTACGCCTTCTGTATATCTCTAATTATTATAAATTTAATATTTAGATCTAGATAAACAGCCTTCTTTTTTCTTGCTATACTGTTATTAATTTTGGCCTGTAGAAGCTCTATTTGATGATAGGCAGTAGCTAATTGAAAGGACTGCTACTAGAAGCCTTTTTTGACCTTTCTGAAGAGCTAGCGTTATGTGGTAATGTTTTGCTCTAGTTAGCTAAATAGGTGTAATTAATCCTTAAGGTCTTTAACCTTCCTTGGCGTAGACTACTTAACAGTAGATAAATATTCCTTAAAGTTCTAGCTAGTATAGGTATTATAAGCCCCTTTTACCCTCTTGTTAATTAGTGTTAATAGTATTAATAGTGTTAATATATCTAGTAATAGATAGGAGCTTATTAAAGGCTTAGTAATAGTAACTAGCTATAACCTAGTATATTTCTAGCTACTTTTAATATTACTAGTAGTTAGCCTAGCCTAGTAAGCCTTATAGTAGTAAGATATAAATAACCTCTTGCTAATAATAGTTAAATTATTTTACTATATAAGGTATCTAAGCTCCTTATAATAGGCTGCCTTTATAGGACTAAAGACTACTTAATTAAGGGGCTAGAGGATATAGGAGGTATATAGTAGTAAGAATAAGTAATAGACGTTATTAGTATAGTATAACTATATAAACTCTATTATTATATAGCTTTTATGCTTATTTAGGATAAGTAGTCTAGCCTTATAAGGTTAAGAAGGCTTAGTCTAAGGGAGGAAGACCCTCTACAGCCACTTAATAGTAGTATTATTAGTAGTCTACTTATTCTCTATTACTATAAATTCTTATCCCTTATATAGATTAAGATCTAGAGAGAACTACTACTACTAGACCCTTTTACCTTTATATATAACTAAAGGATAAATAGTATTACCTTTAGTAGATATACACTTAATAATAAATACTTAGGCTTATAATCTAGGCTACTTTTTCCTTACTGCCCTTATAGTAGCCCTACCTAGCACTAGGCTATTATCCTTTTTGCCCTTAAGGATACTAGTCTTATCTATATTATATCTATTAGCTAGGTTAATAGTAGTAATATAAGGCATAATAAGATATTTAAACTAATTCCTAATAACCTTAGTAGATGCCCTATTAACACGCCTAGAATTAATAAAGCGACTTCTTTAGACCTTAATAGATAGATACCTTTATAGGAAGGCATTTACCTATTACCTTCCTAGAGGTTAGGTATCTCCTATAGCTTAGAGGATGCGCTAGGTGAAATCCCTTAGTTATTAATAGGTTAGAGGAAGCCTAAGATCGGCCTGATTTTGCACCTAACTGGCCAGGCTGGCCTCTTAGGCATAAGATAGTTACTAGAGGTCTTTAAAGGCAGCAGCCCTCTTTTAGGTGCTGTTCTTCTAGTCTTAAAGTGTTAATTATAGTATACCCTATCGCTTAGAGGTATTACAAAGAGATATACCCTTTATAATAGCAGCAAGTGCCTAATTAATCTTAATTTTAATATATTTAGTTATTAGGTAATAAGGAAGGTATTCTGACCCTATCGCTTAGAGGTATTACAAAGAGATATACCCTTTATAATAGCAGCAAGTGCCTAATTAATCTTAATTTTAATATATTTAGTTATTAGGTAATAAGGAAGGTATTCTGAAAAAATAAAGTGATTTGGAGAAAAATGGAAAATGTTGTGGCACTTTGAAAATTGAGGCTATCTAGAAAGTGGGTGGCTGGGCGGCATTTTCTGGGTGGGCGGAATGCAGGGGTGGGCGGAAAGTGGGTAGTTTGACTTATATTTAAAGTAAAATAGTTAGGTGCCTACTTTATGCCTTTTATAAGGGGGGGCTTATTACTAAGATATATAAGCTTAAGTAATATTAGCACTAAGCTAAGGTATATAAGGCCTAAAGCTAGCTTACTATATTTAAGTTATATTATACCTTTAGGGGTAGTATAGGGGTATAGTGCTAAATATACTAGTTCCTACTTATACTTTACTAGTAGATAGTGTATAGGGAAAGTATAAATAAGAGGTATAGAAATAAGTAAGAGGCACTAGTAAGAGAGGACGTCTAATACGCTAAGGTATAGTATAACTAAGAGAAGGTTATATAGCGCTTTATTATAGTATATATAGTTATTAAAGGTATATAAGCTAGTTTTAGTATAAGCTAGCTAGAGGTAGTAGTGCTAGAAGAGATAGGCTAGTTAGACTAGGCTAGGCTCTTAAAAGAGGGACTAGAGTATATATAAGAGTAGCTAGAGGAAATAGATAAAGTAGAGAGGCTTTATTATCTATAGCTCTTATAGCTATTCTAGCTTTTTACTTACTACTAAGGTTAGTTTAAGCCTTATAGTTAGTAGTAAGTAATCTACTAAGATAAAAAGCTATAAAATATAAAGTCCTTAAGCTACTTAGACTATAGGGCCTATACTAAGAGTAAGAGGCTAAAGTAGGTAATAGTAGCTAGGTCTTAGCTAGGTTATAGGCCTACTAGTATAGGCTAGGTTATAGTAAAAAAGGGCTAGGCTTTATAGGCTATATAACGCTAGGGGGAAGAAGTAGAGGGGGACAGTAGTATATAAGAAAGAAAAAAAAAATAAAGAAAAGTATAGCTAATAAGGCTTTTACTTAAGTTATCTAACTTTTATAAGAAATTAAGATAAGTAAAAGATATAATAAATAAAGAATAGCTAGGGATATATTATATAAAACATAAAAGTAGTATATAGTTAGTATTATATATATTAATAATTAGGTGTAATTAAGATAAATAAGAAGTTATAAAGTAAAACTATATAAGGTTAAAGGTAAAGATATATAAAAGTAAGTAAGTAATACTATTTTAAGGTTAAGGTTAAAAGGTAAAGTAAGTAAAGATACTAAGCGTAAGGATAATAATATAAAGGCTAAAGAGGCACTATACTACTAGCTAGAAGGGAGAATTAAGTAGGCTAGTATTAAAGCTAGCTGTCTTTACTATATAATAGCACTAATCTAAGATAAAGTTATAGTAAAAAAGGAATAGGCTTTCTAGGCTATAGAGCGTATAAAGGTAGAGAGAGGTAGTAGTATAAAGGTTAAATAAGATAATAAACCTTAGACTATTTTCTAATAATATATTATATTAACTAAGTTATATTTACTATTAAAAAGAATAATTTATATTAAGAAAAAAGATTAGAGGAAGAGATCTAGAAATAGTAATAAGGGAGTAGTATTATACTACTAGACGTCTATTAGTATACTATAAGTATAAAGCGTTTATTTTATAAGTAGAGAAGGCTAAGGAGGAGGCTATAAAGCGTATTACTAATATAAGGTATAAGATACTAAGGGTAAGGTTAAGGTTAAAGAGGGTTAGGGTTTAATTTAAACTTTAGCTATCTAGCTATAGTACTATGTCTTTATAGTTAGTATTTAAGGTTAAGAAAGTATATATAGTATTATAAATAATAATAAGATAGTTTATTAAAAGAGGAGTAGTTATCTAGCCTACTTTTATAAAAAAGTAGTATAAGTAGTTATATAAATAATAGTAAGTTAATATCTTAATTCTTTATAATAGTTTATTAATATAAAAGTAGTAGTCTATTACTATAGAAAGGTAGTATTAGTAGTATTATATATAATAGTAAGTTAGTGTATTAAAAAAGGTGTAGTTACCTAGCCTACTGCTATAAAAAGGCAGTATATATAGTATTATAAATTATAGTAGGTTAATAGCTAGGTTTTCTATATTAGTATATTAATATAAAAGAATATACTACTTACTATCTAGTTAACTATAGTAAGGTAATAAAAAAATAGCTATATTAAATACTTTAATTAGTAAGTAATCTTAATAAACAGTAAGAGAGTTAGGGTATAGGTTTAATATACTACTTACTTAGAAAACCTAAGTTATAGTATAGCTTTCTAAAATAGCTTTAATAATAAAGGCTAGACTAATATAAGGACTATATCTATAAAATAGACCTAATAAGCTTTACTATACTAAAGGGATAGTGTTAGTAGATAAGACTAGCTAGGTAGAGATACTATAGGCAGTATAAGGAAATAAGGCGTAGTAATAGTAGTAAGGACAGCCTAGCTATAAGGAAAAAGGCACTAGGGGATTTACCTTAAACCTAGCTTATAGTTTCTATTAAGTAGACTTATATAACAAATTATAGAAGTCCTACTATATATAGAAGTCTAGTATAAGTCTATTAGGGATACTATACTTATAAAAAGGTTACTTATTAGTATAAAAAAAGGTAGTCTAAGTAGTATTATAAATAATAGTTTATTAATACTATAGTTAATTCTATAGTAGTATATTAATATTAAAGTAGTAGTTTACTATTTTAAAAAGGAAGTATAAGTAGTTTATTATATAATAGTAAGTAAGGTAATTATCTCTCTCTCTCTTTATATAACTATATATATTTACTTTTACTATTTCTATTTAGGTAGTAATTTATATAAAGTACTATAGATAAGTTATACTATACTATATATATATATAAAAAAAGATAATATTAGGACTTTATAAATAGTATAGTATAAATAGGGACTACTGTTATCTATAAGTAAGAAAGGTAAGGTTTTATTTAGGATTATAAGAGAAGCTACTATAGGTAGTAAGATAAAGTAGAGGTATTTATATTAAAGATAAGTAAGTATAGAGACTATAGTATATAAGGTATTTTAGTAGTAATTAATAAAGTAGAAGATAGTTTAGAGATATATTTTTTATAAAGAATTACTATATATAGGAAGGGTGTAAGGGGTTGGCCTGGTTACCCTTTATAAGGCCATGTGTGGTGCATTTCAGGCACTTAGTGCCTGAACTGATTGATCTTTTGGCAATGCCAGAATGGTCTATTGACAGGCGTGGCACACCACCCATACCTTTACAAAGGGCTAGACTAAGTAGGAGGTATAATAGTATATAGGCTAAAGAAAAAGATATAAGACTAATATATCTATTAAGAGATAAACTATAATAATAAAGCTATTTATCTTTTACTTACTATATATTATTATTATTTATACTAAGTACTAACTTAGTGTTAGTATTAGCTTCTTAAAAAGCTATTAAAAAAACCACTAAAGAGTAATATAAGGTAGTAGATATAAAGGTAAAAGCTATTAAAATTAAAGAGGGTAGAGGCCGTTAAGGTTTCTAAGGTTAAAACATACTAAAGTAGTATACTATAAAAGCTATAATTTAGGGGATTATAAACTACTAGGTTTTATTATATAGAAAGGTTATAAAGTAAAAAAAAAAAGATAGTAAAACCTAAGAGTATTTTTAATAAGGTTATATAATTAGTAGTAGGCTAGCTAATTATATAATATAGAGGTAAGCTATAACTAGGCTAGTTAAAGTAGTAATATAACTAAGTACCTAGGAGTAGTAAGGAGAAAAAAGCATAAAGAGATTACTAGTATAAGGTATAAGAGGAAAAAGGAGGAAAGTAAGATATATATATAGGTAAAAAAATAAGTAGATAAAGAATTAATAGATAAATAGAACTATAATATAAGTATAATTACTATAAATAAAAAGAAAGCTAACTATAAAGCTATTTATTTATAATATATAGTATTTTATTATAATATATATATTATACTAGTATACTATAGTAGCTAATAAAGCTAGTATATATTTATAAAGCTATTACTATACTATTTTTACTAAGAAGTAGGCCTATATTACTAAAGCTATTAGCGCTATTCTAGGTATTATCTAGAACTAAGTAGCGTTATAAATATTCTTATACCTAGAGGTAGTAATAAAGCCTATTACCTATATTATACTACTATAAGCTAATAGGATCTATTACTAGGCATACTAGTATATATACTATTATATATAGAATATATAAGAGTATTACTATATTATATATAAATAAGTTAACTACTAGTAGAAGGGAGAGAATATATATTAAAAGGCTAAAGTAGTAAGGGAGGTACTATAAATAATAAGCGTATAGTACTAGTAGTTTTTCCTATTATAGGCTAGTAGCTAGTAGTTTAAGGTAGGGCTAGGCTAAATAATATCTACTAACTAAGGCAGGGCTATAGAGAGGGTAACTAATAATAGTACTAATTTTATATATATATATAAGAAGTAAGAGAAGAAGTTTAAGGCTAGTCTATATAATAAGGTAGTTAGGTTTAAGAAAAAGGCAGAGCTAAACCTATAGTTATACTATATTAAGTAGGCTAAGGATTTATAAGGATTAAGTAAGACTAAGTTAGAGGGGGCTATAAGGCCTATTAAGGTAGATAAGGAGATATTATAGGCTATATAGACAGTGTTTAAGAGCGTTACTAACTAGGTGTAGGTAATATTAGCTTCCTACTAGGTTAGGTATAATATATTATTTAAGACTAAGAGGAGGGAGGTTAGTAAGAAGCTATATAGCTATTTAATAACTAAATAGAGGCTAATATATAGTAGTAATATAAAGAGGTATAGTAAAAGATAATATATATATAGTATTATATAAATAAGTAGCTTAGTGTAGAACAGCTATTATACTAATATATAATATAGTAGGGGACGTTATAAGACGTATAGATTAAGCCTGTTAGGGGTAGTAGTAAGGAGGGTAAAGAGGTAGAAGACAGTAGTAGTAGTAGTAGCTATAGAGCCTAGCCTAGGCTAGTAGAGAAGTAGGAGTAGGTATATTTAGATACTATTATAGCGTTTATTAAAGACCTATATAAGTAGGGCCTATAAGAGAGTGTTATTATTAGTATAGTAGCTATATTAGGTATTTATAAGGACAGTAGGTAGTATTAAGTAATAAAGTATATACTAAATTATTTAGCTATTATTAAGGTAGCTAAGATATTAGTTATATACTAGGTGTAGTTAGAGTAATAAGATAAGGTAGTAAAGATAAGTATATGAATATAGCTAAATAATATATATAATAAGGCGTAAAGCGTGTTTTAGTAGGTATATAGTAAGGTATAGCGGTTTATAACGTAGTTACCTAAGTAAGAGTATAATAAGCTAAAGGTAATAAATTAAATATATAAGGCGTAGGCATATAAGATATATAAATATAAACTATTAGGCTTAGATTTAGAAAAAAACCTGTTTTCTAAAATAATAAAGTTATATAGTAGTAAAAGGTATATATATACGTTTCTATAAAAACAGAAGAAATGTTACTATATATAAGTAATTAGTATTTATTTCTATAAAAACTAATAACCCTTACTAAAGTACTACTTCTTATACTCTATTAAATATATATAGTTAGGTAGTATAATCTATATATATATATTAACTTAGAGCTATAGTTATTTAAAGCTTAAGGTAAGATAGCTTTATTTATATATATAAAACCTATAATCTAGATTCTATAATCTATAACCTATATATAGTTCTATATAAATATATCTCTAAGTAACCTATATGCCTAAAGTAAAAGGCTATAACCTATAATCTAGATTTTATAATCTATATCCTTTATACGTTTTTATATAAACATATCTCTAAGTAACCTATATACCTAAAGTAAAAGGCTATAACTTATAATCTAGATTTTATAATCTATATCCTCTATACGTTTCTATATAAATATATCTCTAAGTAATTTATATACCTAAAGTAAAAGGCTGTAACTTATAATCTAGATTCTATAATCTATATCCTTTATATATTTCTATATAAATATATCTCTAAGTAACCTATATACCTAAAGTAAAAGGTTATAACTTATAATCTAGATTTTATAATCTATATCCTTTATACGTTTCTATATAAATATATCTCTAAGTAATCTATATACCTAAAGTAAAAGGCTATAACCTATAGTTTAGATTCTATAATCTATATCTTCTATATATTTCTATATAAATATATCTAGAGCTTACTTATAAGTCTATAAGATAAAGTATAGACTTTACTAAGTAATATAATAAAGCCTAGGTAGAGAGATAACACTTTACCTATATTCCCCCTTATTATCTCCTGCTTAGGCTAACCTTAAATACTCTTCCCTTTTACTATAGTCCTTACCCTAGTAGGCCTTAGTAGACTAAGTAATAGTAAGTAGAGCTCCTACTAAAATACTATCTAAAGCTATAGAACTATAACCTTTCTATAGGTTATAAGATTATAGTCTTAACCTAATATATTATATATATTAAGTATTTTATTAAGAGCTATACTATAGATGTCTTTTACTATTACTAAGTACTACCTTAAAGCTAGTATAGTATAAAGTCTATAATATATCTTTACTAACTAGAAGTATTATATTATACTATCTTTAATCTTAAGGTATCTCTTATAAAGTAATAGTAATAAAACTATACTATCTCTTATAAGCCTACTAAGATAAGTAAGTAAGTAGCCTTTTATATAGTATAGTATATTACTTTTCTTTTTTACTTAACACCTATATTCTAAATAGTCTAAAAACTATATATAAAAAAAAAAAAAAAAAAAAAGTAAATAATAAGATATTTAGCCTAAGTGCTCTAATTACTATCTAGTCTATACCTAGGTTTACTTAGCTATATAGGGATTATATTTTTATCCTAGACCTATATTATATACTAAATTTTACTTAGCTATACTAGCCTAGTATAAGGGGAATATAGTTACCTAGCCTATACTAAATCTATTTAGTATACTATCTTCCTCTTAAGAATTTATTATAAAGTTAATCCCTATAAGCTAAGTAAGGTTTTAAACTAAAGGCGTCTAGCCTAGATATAGCTTAAAGTAAGGCCTAATACCTATTTACTATTTATACCTAAAAAGTTAATAAAGCTTTTTCTAAAGAGACCTTATAGGTCTTATAAAGTAGTTAATTTATTAGTAAAAAGATATAGCTAGCTAGCTTACTAGTAAATAATATATTTATTATATATTATATACTAGTAAGCTAGATAGTAAAGCACTTTATCTAGTAGTAAGATTTAAACCTATAAGGTTTATAGTTTTAGTTTTATAGTAAAGGGAGAGTTTACTACTAGACTAAGTGCCCTTATATTTATTACCTAAAAGAAGAGATCTAGCCTATAAGTATTATAAAGATAGTAGGCAGGTAAGTAGGTAGGCAGGCAGGCAGGCAGGCAGGTAGGCAGGCGGCCAGCCGGTTAGGCAGGCAGGCGGCCGGCCAGGCAGGCAGGCAGGCATAGAGGCTAGTAGTCTAGTAAGTAGTTAGGTAGGTAGGTAAGCAAAAGGACTATAGGTAGATAGGTAGGTAGATAAGTAGGCAGATAAGTAAGTAGATAAGTAAGTAGGTAAATAAATAGGTAGAACTACTAGACGTTAGGACTACCTAATAGTAAGATAGTAAGATAGCTAGATAGTAAGTAAGTAAATAGATAAGTAAAGTAAAATAGGTAGGCCTTCTATAGGCTAAAGGACCTTAAGAGGGGGTCTAGAGGTAAATCCTATTTTATTCCTAAGATACTATATAGCAGAAGTTCTTTATCCTCTAGGAACTATATATAACTTTTCTTACTTATACTATAAATACTAGACTAACTTAGTATTATATTATATCTAGTCTTAAATAGGAGTAATTAGGCTTAAATTAAGAAAAAGACCTATATTTTAATATAGTAAAATAATCTTATAGTAAAATATAGTTATATATATTTTTATATAAAAAGATATACTACCTTTATATAAGTATTATAAGTATTTATTTATATATAGATAGATAGTCCTTACTAAGGTAAGGCTTTTTAGGACTTTATATTTAATATAGTATATAAAAGTTAAAGATATTTATATTTAACCCTAAATAAATATATCTTTATAGTAACCTAAAGGTTAAAGTAAGATAATATTATTTATAACTTTATAGTAAAAGGCTATAACCTAACACTTAGATACTATAATCTATATCCTTTAGGTGTTTCTATATAAATATATCTAGAGGCTATTTATAAGCTAATAGTAAAAGGCTATAACCTAAAGCCTAAATACTATAATCTATATCTCCTATACGTTTCTATATAAGCGTATCTATAAGTAAATAAAAGTCTATAGGAAATACCCATACCCGAGAGCCCAAATCCTATACTCTATTTCCTTTATATCTTCCTATATAAACAATTTACCCGTCCTCTAAAGCAGCTGTTCGAACGACGCAGGGAAGAGCGCAAAAGCGCTAAAACGCAATG